>NW_011358926.1:278852-417289 GCF_000735185.1 Notothenia coriiceps | reverse complement strand
TGCTGCATCATGTGATCCCCCCACTCAGAGGATCTTTATAAACGTTTTAAGTATTGCACATCTTTAAACATGACTCTTATAAATCACTTTTAAAACCAGCGATGGACTACAGTGTCAGCTTTTCTAAAAATCCTGTGCGCAACAAAAAACATTGGGGAATGTTGTCTGTAGTCCATGTTTAAGCACCACCTGCAGTCTGTTTGCAGGAGTTTTATCTGGCTCTGTGCTGACAAAAGCCCTAAACTGGATCAGCTCCTGCCAGTCAGTGCCACCTCCTGCTCCACTGTCTCGTCATATTATCAGCAGAGCAGTCTCTAGTTTTACAACTTTGCCACACAGCGCGGAGGCCTCTCGCCGTGTGTCCTGACGCTCTTTGTTATCAGCCGCCAAAATGTGTAAAGCCCCTCTAATACCTCATTCACACCAATGGTGTTTCAGGGCCGGTTCGGAGCTGGAGCTTGAAAAGCACCGGGTTTTCCTGTTCACACCACAGCGGAGCAGCCTCTTAGCTCCGGAATCCGGTTCGTTTCAAGCAACAAAAAATTGTCCGGCTAGAGCAAAAGCACCGCATACGTCACGCTTACATCGAGGCGGGGCAGGGGCAGGGGCAGGGGCAGGGGCGGGATCAACTCCTGAACAACATCAAAAAGCCCGCGTTTTATCCAGTTTGTACACAACGATGGAGAAACTTAACAAGCAGCAGTGGTCCACTGAAGAGACCAGCTACCTATTGGGAATCTGGCCTTCCGAAGACGTACAGAGGAAGCTGGAGCACAATCGGCCATTGAGCAAGAGTTCAATTTTTTCAACGTTAGCTTAGCCTGGTCGACCCAATCTCCATTCAGAAAACAAGCATTTTAAAAGGTTTTTCGCCTGCCGTCTTGTCTGCAGACTTGTCAAGCATTAATTCATGGTTTTTACTAACCGGTATCAGTATGTTGTTACGTCGGCATCATTTAGAAACGTGCATTACAATTTAATCACGGTAAAATATGTTCATTTTGTTGTAGTTGAGCTCCCGAGCCAGCGCGTCTTGTTTGAATGATGCGAGTCAACAGAGCTGGCAGCCGCGGTGAAACTCGAGCGATTAGAGCGAAGCGAATATTCGCATCGCGTCCGGTGTGAGCGCAGCATAATGAATGCATAATACGGCTTCCACAGATGAATTTTTTTATGTATTTATTGTCAAAGCAATTAATGTATTCATTGCTATCGGGATGTTAAGCGCATTCCATGGAATATAACAAAAAGTGTTTCTGAAGTGAATTACCTACCCCACCTTTAAGACACTTATTTTCACCCAAACTAGAACTAACCAAAGCTTAACAACAATGTCACATTATAAATAGTATTTATTTTTGTAACAATCATTACGTTTTTATAAAGCACAGACCAGGCCAATAGTTGGTTTCAGATACAAAACTATTCTGTGTGTCTTTATATAGTGCATGGACAACATTTTGGCAATAACAAATACACTGCTGCTTGGAGGACTTGTTTGATTGTCATAGAATTCCTCAGATAGACAGATAGACATATAGATAGATAGACATATAGATGGATAGATAGATAAGATAGATAGATAGACAGACAGACAGATAGACATATATATTATATATATATATATAGATGGATAGATAGATAGATAGATAGATAGACAGACAGACAGAGAGATAGACATATATATATAGATGGATAGATAGATAGATAGATAGACAGACAGACAGATAGACATATATATATATATATATATATAGATGGATAGGAAATGGAATTGATGGATTTGCATCCGATAAATATGCATGTTACATCACATTTTTTTTGGTGGTATTTTTCAGTTATCCATTGTGCCAAAGAGCAAAGGGTTTTAAGACTCTTGTCATTTGTAAATTGAAGAAACAGTTTGAATGGGTACATCTATAATTGATAACTACAAGGCTGTGCGTCATGGTTGTGCTGGTGTGGGCTAATGATGAGTTGATATAAAACCGTATCCCCGACAGCGCGGAAAATAGTTTGACACGGCCAGCTGAATATTTTTTAACATGATCAAAGAACATTTTCCAACTGTTTATCCGGGTCCTTTAAACAATTCTAATTGCGTAATTATTACTTAAGATTTCAAGGTTTTCCCTCTCCAGTTGCAAACTGCTAATAACCTCTGAAGTGAGTAGCTCAAAAGGAAAAATCGACAACACTTTAATGAGGAAACCTTCAGCAGGGTGCTCAGACTTCTGTCACTACCACACAGCCTTTAAGTGGACACGATAGATTTCTGAAAGTTTTAATTACAACCTACTTCGGCAGAACTTTGGCCCGCTGTGCCAATATTTCTCTCAGATATTAATAGCATTTCTCCAACAGGTTGAGATTTATTTTCATTTTTGCACTCTCTGGGTTTCTTCTGACCAACTAAAGGCATCTGTCAGGAATCACATTTCCTAATCAAATGAAAGGATAAATCACCTTGCCATCATTTCCCAAGGTGTCCATTTTTATAAATAACAATAGAAATAGGGCAATTTTCTGCAAACCTGTTAACTTTACCTCAAGTCTAGAAGCATTTCCTGACAAATTATTTTCTAGCTTTTATTTGGGGCACCAAATAATTCAGTTTGTAGAACAACAAAGTTCACTCACACAGAGAAAGCTATCAGTATAAGCACTCTATCCGACTCTGTTGTACAGGGCCACTAAAAAGAATCTCAAAAGCATTGACATATTGAAACAACATATTAGGACAAGACACATTGAAAGGAAAGATCTTAGGGTGCAGATGAGTGGGATATTAGTTATAGAGATGGGCTTTTGTATTTAAATAGAAGGAACAGATGGGCTCAAACACAAATTATGGTTGTATTTATTTTATTCAAGCCTGGAGGCTTTTAAGAATATCATTTCCAAGAGAGCAGAATTAATGACATGTACAGTAGTGGAATAAGTTCACATTATGACAAGGAAAATCAAATCAAAGAAGTCATGTTCTGGGGTGGGGACTAATGAATATGAAATCTACTCCAGAGCACTTTATTGTAGTTTATTTGACTTAACAAGCTTTTCATTTTATTCTCTGCATACATAATGTTGCACAACATACTTTTCATCCACATATGCACAACCAAACGATCCATTATACCATGTTTTATAATTGAGAATATTGACTCAGCACCCCACTGACCCTGGTTATCTAACACTGCCTTGACAGTCTGAAAACATACAAGTGGGTGTGTGCCTGCTGTATAGCTTGGGTTAATGGATTTGAGCTTGTTGACAGTGCTATCAAAAGTGAATGTAAACGCATTTTCAATATCCAAGTACTGTTGCTGTGAATAATGAATACCTTTGTGCCAAGTGCTTTTTAGTGTCCACATTTCAGAGAATTTATTTGGCTATCAAACCAGAATCAGTTGAGATTGCGTTTTATCGCTGTGTAGTTTTAATACTACACTGTTTTACTGTAAATATGTATACAGGAACCATTTAAGACCAATTTAACAACCATAAGCACTTTTGAAAATTCTAAATACATATTGGTAGATTTTAGCAAATATTCTGCTAATATTGAAAAAAATTAATTCCTCATGCCCTAAACTCTACTTTAATTTATTCTAATCTCACAAACAACTCATGTTGATTATTCTCTCAGAACCATCACACGAATTTGTAATTCAGCTAAGGTTGGAGAGAAATAAGGAAAAATGTAAACCCTGTAGCTGTTAAAAAAACTATTTCTTATACATTCCTCAAATTGTTTGAGGAATTAGCTTTTTAAAATGTGAATTAATGTAAAGCTGTGTGATTTATATAAGACTGCTGTTGCTGTTCTCGTGTACTGCAAAGAGGCACATTCTGAAGGTTAAAGGTGGGGTATGTAATTTATTTCAGAAACACTTTTTTGTTATATTCCATGGAATGCTCTTAACATCCTGATAGCAATGAATATGTTAAATGCTTTGACAATAAATACATTAAAAAATGTCATCTGTGGAAGCCGTGGCGCTGTAAAAAGCACGACCAATCATCTGAGCCGGCCCGGCTAAAATAACTGGATGGCCTGCCTGCTTGTCAGCCTTCCATCTGTGCACAAATTTATCTCGTGCCCTCATTGGTCATGTGCGCATTCGTGTGTGTTGGAGGAGGGGCTCTGTAAGGAAGTAGCAGATTTTTTCCGGCTATGTATTTCAAATTCTAGCGCACTCGGGCTGGTTTCTCCAAAATGACCTACTCCACCTTTGAGCAAAACTATTAAAGAAAGAAGATTAACATAATGGTAAGGAGGTACTTTAATTGGAAAGTCCACCCCACCAATTACTAAATCTGTGCTGAATAAATGATGGTTATGAATCAGACTTTATACGCAAGAGCTGTAGGTAAATTAATTAAAGCTGCATCTACTGTATAATAAAATAAGCAAAAAGTTAAGTAAAGTAGAGAAGGACAGTGTTATAGAACTGTAAAACTACAGGATATATTTATAACTGTACACATCTGTGAGCAGCAGAATATAATTTCACTATTTTACCTTACTGACAACACATACTATAAAGTTTGTATCACATAATCAAAAAGAAATCTGAAGGATCTGTGGTTTCAAAAAGATAAATCCCGCAGCTTTTTACTGGGGTCAGAGCACTTAACCTGCAGCCTGTATTGCATTTCTCAATATCTCTCAATAATGTAATTGAAATCATTATTTGAAAAGGAGCTTTTCTCTCCTCGTGCCCCCAGAGGTGTTCAGCACTAATTGTCTCGGGTGTCTAAAGATACCTCAACACCTTCTAGCTTAGCACGTGTTTCTGTAACACATCTTAATGAAGGCAAAAACTTGCAGACACTTCACACTTATTTCCATTTCCTTGTTAGAGAGGAGGATTAGGTGAACATTATTATTGAATTTTTAAAAGAGAGACCAATTTTCCATGGCAACCGTGTGTGTCTTTTGTCACACATTGCTGCTTATACACTCTGTGTAGCACTGCAGATGTTAGCTTTTTAGTTGGAGCGGAAGGGCAAGACAATGCTCTGTGCATGACTAATGTCCTGATTGTCTTTACTCCATTTTGTTCCTGTTATGAACATCAGATTCATTAGAACAGTTCAAAAAAGGAGACATCGGTGGAAAAGTTCGTATTTCAGAGATGGGCTTTACACAGTGCTCTTTTCTTCTTCCACTGAATTCTATTTAATTAAAAAAGTATTAAGAATAATCCAACAACACAGAATGCTACCGTCTTGTTCCTTTGTGTGCTTTGCACACTGTCTGCTGTTTCCATCGTAGAAGTATGAGCTCAGGGAGCATGACGCAGTTTGTATTCAGTCCGTGTGACAGGCAGCAAAGCAGCAATCTTGTCTGTCGAAAGACAATGATTCCACTCAGCTGCCATGTTGTGCACACAAATGTGCTATAAGCCATCAGTCCTGAAGTCTGTCGCCCTGCACAGGGACATTTAAAGTCAGTAAACAAGTCAAAAAGATTCTCTGTGGAGGGTTAGTTTTAAAGAAGAACCTCCCAAACTCTACTTGACTTCATTTGCTTACATATTTGGTTTGAACGTGATTTCTACATTTTTCAAAATGTATGCTTTTTTTTTTTTTACCCCAATCACTTTAGTTATTGAAAAATATATTATTGATTTTTGCATATATGAAATTTACATAGCTGCACCCTCCCAGTGTGCCTTCAAATAAAGTATATTAGAAACAAAAAAGAGAAGCATAATATGGTAACGTACAGCTCATGCCATGTCAACAGCAATGTATGGGGTTTGATCTCAGCTCTGTCAGATAAATTCAGAATTGTAAACAAAAAGTAAAAAAAAAATGAAGATAAAAGCAACAGTATCACTCTTATCCAGAGCTTGAACTGAAATTCCAAGATCTAAAACTTGATTAGTCTACAACATTTTAATAGCCAAATCATTGTTTCAATATTTTTAAGGCGCACATATGTAAACATGCTTTAGTTCCAGTTAAAACAATTTTACAATTTCCGGCTGTTCACTGATCATTGTAAATTCAACATCTTTGGTTTGTGGGCTGTTTTCCAATATAGCAAATAATTTCAAAATGTCACAGCCTCCTTCCTCCTCTGGGAAATTGAGATGGGTCTTTTTCATTTATTTCTGACATTTAAACAATTCATTGGTTGATTGAGAACACAAATCACTATATTAATCAATATTCATCCAACCTGTGGTTGCACCCATCTCTACTTTTCACACAGAAGTATTACAAGCAAAACATGACCAAATGGCAAAAAACGAGGCATACACAAACCCAACATGTGCACACAACCATCCGTTACTAAACTCAGCAGACAGGTCAGGCAAGAATCCATAATGATCACCTCACAATGTCGTTGCAGATGTATCCCAGACAAACAGCAAGTCAAAAATACATAGAAACAGTCGCTCAAGTCCCCCACACTCACAGGCACTACTTTCTGAGACGTCGTCTGAATTGTAATAGTTTGACTGTGCATTAGGTTTGCATTACACTCAAGACTTGAGCTTTTTAGTCAATGTTCTACATGATTGAAATTCTCAGTCAGCCATCAATCTGCATTATAGACTGGTTTCCCCTTGTCTGGTGGGAGCTAACTGAAACAGATTGAGACAGCTCTTGCTCACTGCATCACTAATGGCTGCCAATGAAAGACATCTCTGTGCAGTTGACCCGTGTGTGGAACAGGATCACGTCGCAGCTCAGAGCGATGTGGAGAACACAGCTCAATATAGGGAGTCTCTTCGGCATCAGTCACCAGTCAACAGCATCCTCATCCTATTGACTAAATGTTGCCTAGAAATAGAATCTAATCACGGGGTTTGGACAGGCTCTAGTTCTCCTAATGGTTTACCATTAGCTGCCTGGAACAAATCCCAAAGTATGAGGAAATATAACATTATATTCCAGGGTGTCTGCGTGGTTACAGTATAATGGGTTCTCGGTTATTGCCATGGACGCTGCATGTTCCTGTGCTTAGATACATACAGACATAGGGTTGATTATTAATCTCTTCTTTTGTTTGAATGCTTCTCAGTATTCTATGTCAAAACCCCCAATATCAACCTGAGGAAAGGACACAAAAAACAGTATTTTGGTGGGTAGGCATTTTCTCCACTCAGCTGTGTTGTTTGGATAATACAGGAGTGCAGCCTAAGTGAAACAATTTCGAAGCCATTTTGCAGAGGGGCCACAACAGAATCATTACCTGCATGGAGTAATTGACAGTGAACACAGGCATCCTGTTAATTGATTACCAAGGCCTGTGCTAATGGAAAATGCAAAGCCTCGTTGTATCTCCCGTAGAGCTCCTGACAAGAGCATTTCTACACAAAGACAGGCAGAGGCACACCCAATAATGTTTCTAGACTTTTCCTCAGGGAGCATTAGAATACCTTTCAGATATTCCAATGCATAATTACCTACAAGATGATGATCCAGTCAAAGATTGCACAGTGGAATATCTGGCACACTGCTGATCAAAAACAGAATAAAACCCCCCAGGGGGTAACCGTGCCTCTACAGAAATATAACTGAATTAATGGTACGCTGCTTTTTTCATCCAGGTTGAGATGAGGATGCGAGGGTATGGGCCCCTCTCCCCTCTCGTCCAGAATTCAGCCTCCAGCTCCTCCTCTGATGCATCGTTTGCATCAGTACTTGGGAACACTTGTCCGCGCGCTGCTGCACCTCCCCACAGTGCATTCCCGGACTCCACTTTACCAGGTGATGACAGACTCACGCTCAAGAGTGAAAATGACATGTTTTTAACACGCCTGAAGTCGGAATTAACGTAGAATGGAGCGTCGTCTCGGTCACTACGTTTTTATCTTTTTCTCTAAGTGGATTTGGCTCTTCACCCTAACTTCCATCCTGGGCGGAACAAAAGGGGAGATAAGGTGCATTCCCTCGTGCCAGCTACCGCTAATTACAGAATTTCCCCGGGACCTCTCGGAGCTGGATTTCACTAACTTTGGCGAGGCATCAGCGGAAGAATTAGTGGGATTTACGGAGGGATCACCGGGCGCCAAACCCAACGCCGGCGGGGAGGAAAAGCACACGGTTGCGGAATCAACCGCAAGCGAAGAAAGTTCGTCGAAAGTGCAGCCTCGCTCCGGGGGAAATAAATCAAGCTGTCCCCAGAAGGACGCTTTGAACGATAAGCAAAAACTTTCCCACCCGAAAGAGTTCACTGGAAGTGCTTCACCCGCGGCTGCCCCTTCCCCCTGTAATGGTAACGTAACCGAAAATAGCACCGGAGATGGAAAACATAACGAGGAAAACGATGGGGAGCATGTTGATGTGACAGTTAACGAGGATAACGATGTGGCCAGTTGGAGACGAACCCGGAGTGCGAGGAGCGCGGAGGCTTGGTCCGGGTTCAGAGCCGAGGACGGGGAGGACGTCTCGTTCTCGGACCTGGAGGAGTTGGAGCTCACAAGTTCGACATTTGCTCTCGCCGGGGACACGGCTCATAACCAGGCCATGGTGCACTGGTCCGGACAAAACAGCAGCGTGAGTAGTTTATGTTCCCCAGATTTACGCACGGACCTGTTTTGACGCAGTGGGGTCAGTGTTGTTCACTCACCAATCCTGCACAGTAATTTAACTCATTTATATCAGTAGTTTTAGGAGATGAAATATTTGAGTGCTGAGCTGATGCCCTGGCAAGTCAGAGGGATTCAATTTTGCCTTGCCCCCCCCCTCTTTCTTTCTCCCTCTCTCCTCTCAATATACCATTGTTTATTGATTAGCTGACTTGGCAGGTAGGCTGAAGTTTAAAGTAATACAAATAATTAATATAAGTTTAATGTTCTGCCTAGAGTTGTGCTGTTTAAAAAAAAAATCGAATCACTGATTTTGGCTTTAGGCATAATCTACGATTTCCTGTGGATGTGATAGATTTCTATGCAGCTGTCTTATTGCCCTATATGCCTTTCTCAAAAATAGAAATGGGTGTTGTTTCTAAAGGATAGGTATGCAGCTCAATGAGCACAGATACTGGAGGCTAAAAGTGAAAGTCATTATACACCAGATAGGTTAAATAATAATAATAATTTCATTTTTATAACCTCCTTTACACAAACAATGTTACTTAAAGTGCAACAAAAAAAGAACCTTGAGAAACTCAATGAAGTACAAAATAGCATTAAAGTAATATTGTCAAATACTAAATATAGGTACAGGGAGAGATTAAAGACAAGTTGAAAAACAACATCGACGTGTTGATGTGTTTAGCCTCCAGCTAACCCAGATTGGGAACCTCCCATTTTTTTATCTATGATTCTGAACATCTAACAACATACAACGGAGGATGTAAGTAAATCTGAAGGCTTCAAAACCATAGGGGTCTTCGATGTAAGCCATTTAAAGCTTCACTGTATACACAAGCAAAGGGACTTACATACAATCTTAACATCTAAGATTCTTGAAGCCACGTACAGTTCAGACAAAAGCTTTATTTTTTCTTGTTTTGATCAGGAGTAAAGCAGCAGAGTTTAAATCATTTATAGTCCCTAAATAGACTTAAGACCTGTGAGATGTGTTGTAGTCAAGCCTGCTTGAGATGTAAGCACAAATTTGCTTTTTGGAATGTTGTTGCTTTAAATTGCACTCTTGAAATATTTCCGAGCTGAAAGAAGCTGATTTGGAGGTGTGATTCATTACTATAAGCAGCATCTCACACAATTTCAAGGGCTTGATGTGGGGAAACCAGAGATCCAAGATGTTTACGAGGGTGCATTTATTTTGGCCTTGGGGCTTAGCAAAAGTATTTATGTCTTTCTTGTATTTCCTTTAGTCTTAGATAATAATTACGAATGTATAAAGTGCAGACAGGCTGTGAGCCAGTTTATCACATTTCAATAATTTGGTTCTACATATACTGTAGGTTCATTGTCTTTCTTTGGCATAGCTGTGAAAATTGATGTTATGATGACATCATCTGAAGGTACTGTAGACTAAGAAGACCTCTGATGTATTAATGATTTAAAACAGGGTCAGCAGGACCAACCCATTTCACAAGGACAACAATGCTGCAGTCAAATGCCTCCATTGCATCCAACCACAACTAAACCTGGAATCTAAAAACATACTTATATCCTTTTCAAACTGTTGCCTTATTTAAAGGAATAGTTTAGCATCAGGGGTCATGCACTTATTTGATTTTAGCCTCTCATGTTCCAGAGGCGATTTGAGAGGGGGAAGCCATGCCCCTTGTTAGCAAAATCAACTAAATGTATCACCCTTGTTAACCTACCATCTCCATTTTCAGTGCTCTAGCAGCAATGAGAGTGCAGGGCAGAGGGGTTGTTTAATTGAATAATGTGAGTCTATTCTGTTTGACTCACTGGTCCGTTATCTGACTGGGGTTTGTTCACGTTAGAAGCCTCCACTGGTTGCAGCTGCACCGCGTCCAACGGAGCTGATCGCTGCCACACGGCTTATGATTCCAGCAGACGCTCAGCAGAGCATTTCAAAAGCAACTCTTACTGTGCTGAGTATTGATAAATCCATGCTATCTGTGGTGCTGAAGTAGATGAAGGTAGGGGGGGGGTTCTCCTCCCCTGTTGAAAAAGAATAGTGCTCATGACTGTACGTTGAATATGAGTATGTAAGGAGGGAAGGGTGTTGTTGGAAAGTAGGCCTACCCGTCTGCCATACTTTATACGTGCAAGTATTGGTGAGAAAGAAAATACTTGGAGAATAACAGATGGTTACAATCTAAAGCTCCTTTTGATCGATTTTGTAGCAGTATTATCCCCAGGATTTGGCATCATTGTTTTTCACAGTTACATATTACACGTTATAGTCCTTCTTAGATAATTCACACCTAATGTCACAGAGTCCAACCCCACACTTCTAATAATTGTTTAATGTGTGTGTGTTCCAACTTCTGCGACATGTGACAGCCCCCTTTCTCTGTGTAGGTACAGGCCAGGTGATCACAAAGAAGCTCACAGATTTTCCAGCTGGTTTCCAAAGTGGCCAATTTGCTTAAACGTCTTTGTTTAACTTGTCATAGTCCAGTTATAATGGCTCAACCACTTTCCCTAGGTATATGAGGAGATTTAAAAGGGGTTTACCACATTAATAGGCAACCTTATCTTACAGGCTAAATAAGAAGAAGCAGGCAATTTGTAAAATATTTAAGTAGATCAATTGGGGAAAGAGAAGAAAGGGTTTTGGGGCTGATTCAATAGAAGTATTGAGTATTCAATAGACGTAATATCTCCTTTTGTTAATGTGACTCTGTCTCTGTGAGAAAGTGCTGCCTTGTTTATACACTGCAGGCGGCTTCACCCGTTGCCAACAAATCACATATCTTAATAGCGCAGCTTACTGTGATTTTCTTCTTTACAAATTGTGAAATCTGAGCAGTCGTTGAGTTGTGGGCCTACAGAACATCAGCTTCTTCGTCTAATCCTAATAAGGACTATGATGTTTACTTTTTTCTGTCCAATTCAAGACTTTATTTTTTTATTCATTTTCTGTTGAATAGGTTTGATGTTATTGTTCCTTTTATAATATGTGCCTTTATCACAAAAACTTAGCTGCAGTTTCATTTAGCTTTTTAGTCAACATGAAAATCAAGGATAATGTTGCTTTTAAGGCAGTGATTCATGTGGTTTTTGTATGTCACTATAGCCTAGAAGGTCAAATTCTCATTTTCTAGGCAATTAAGCCTTACTGAAAAGATAAGTTTATGTGTTTACTTCATTCAGAACTCTAACGTAGCACCAACAGCCATGGCCTAAAACACCTTATCTACAGGAGCCAGTACGGTTAGATAAATAAATTCTATCCTATTGTGTTGCAGAGGATGTTAATCATAGACTCACTTGACCTTTTATTAGCAATCAGCCAACAAGACATCATGTTTATCTAAAGAAAATATAAGTGAAGGTTAGTGTGCAGGGAGTCAAGTCTGATTTTGATTCGTGCATCTTGCTCCAGGTGGGTGTTGGTAAAATGCTCTATCTGTCTACTGCTGACCTACTGCATGTCCCGTTGCCTTATCTCTACACAAGGCTGTTGTTATGTTCCCAACGTAAGATAAAGAAAACTTGCAAGAAAGCCATAATGATACCAAACCTTCTCAGACATTATTTTAAGAATCACCTCTTTGGATCCACACTTTCATGTATTCAATTTGAATTCAACAGCATTCTGACTTTGTAAAATGCAACTGCGTTAAAGTGGGAAGACACTGTTTGTTTGGTTGATCTAATGCTTTGTTAACTCTTAGATAGGCCTTCATAGCCCATAGTCTGCATGGCCAATACGTCATGAAAAGTCATTCTATGGGGGCCCATATTGAACATAATATATAACAGTCAAGAGCCGCGTTCACACCGCAGTACTTTTCCCACTTTAGTTCCGATATAGTTCCGAAATGTCGCATTCACACCAAAAAGAGCCGGAACTCAAATTAGTTAATGAGAACCTTTTTACCCCCTTTTCCGTCAGTTTTCAGTCCCTGCTGAGAGCAGGTACTTTCGTGGGAGAAAAAGGTTCCTATGTCTGATTGGCTGGGCGGTATGCAAACCACGGCCCGTAAAACTCCCAAAAGGTTTTGTGAAGCCGCCATTTTATTATCCTTGCATTAGCATTATTAGCATTAGCATTAGCCCAGCGCACAAACGCAGAGAGACTAATTTATGGCAACACAAAAGAAAACATGGGAGCGGTGGAGATGAGGAGGTGTCGGCGTTCTGGCGATTTACTCGGAAGGCTTCCAGCAGCTTCTACTGAAGCCAGTCCCCAACTCCGGGGACTTCCGGCCGGGGACTTCCGGCGGCAGTAGCCTATACGCCGTGAAGTTGTTTGCGGCCTGCCAGTAAACCCAAAGCAGAAGAAGAAGAAGTGACGTCAGCGGCTTCATTTGCCTAATCCTCCCCCCAGGGACTTATTCCGGTGTGAACGCGATCTGTACTTAGTTCATCAGAACTAAAGAGTTCTGATGAACTAAGTTCTGATGAACTAAAGTGGGAAAAGTACTGCGGTGTGAACGTGCCTAAGAACATTATTTTTCGATAAACCCTAGAAAATCACCCAATTGTCAAACAGGTGATGCAAGACTGTTCTAACTGAATGTCTAACAGCAACTAATTCGTCAAACATGTTAGGGCCCTCTACACCTGTACATTTGAGCTTGACGCATTATGCAACTTCTCTTCTGTTTATTGCCAGAACAGCAACTTGAACATCAAGAAGCTACCCAATATACGCATAAACAAATATTCAAATCCAGCCAATATTTGATGATCAGGAGATTTGACTTGGTAAGCATATTTTGGTTATACTGAGGTGCTCTAGTTTCATCTCACTGTCAAAGCACATGCAAGTAAGGTGAATCAGAAAGTGTAATATACCTTTATTTGCGAATGTGTTTGTCATTCTGCGTTAGACCTATCAAACTGCCTTGGGTGTTGCCTAGTGCTTGCTGGTATAAGCTTCAGCCCCTCATGACCTTGAACACATGTCCTTTTCTATTTCGCCTCAATCCAGCTGTTAAAGATGCTATGTGTTTAATTTGAGTAACAGTAACATTCTTAAAATAAGTAAAACAGGCAGCAAATTGTGTTATTTATTGCATAAACCATCAGGATGAGTAAAAAGGTACTTGTGTCCTTATTAGCCGCGTTCACACCAAGTACTTTGCCGTACTTAGTTCCCAGCACTTAGTTCCCAGCACTTAGTTCCCCTATGGAACTAAGAGCCGATCGCGTTCACACCGGAATAAGTTCCCTGAGGGAAGATTACGCAAATGAGCCGCTGACGTCACTTCTTCTTCTTCTGCTTTGGGTTTACTGGCAGGCCGCAAACAACTTCACGGCGTATAATGCCACCCGAAGTCCCCGGCCGGAAGTCCCCGGAGTTGGGGACTGGCTTCAGTACTGAAGCCTTCCAAGTAAATCGCTCGAACGCCGACACCTCCTCATCTCCACCGCTCCCATGTTTTCTTTTGTGTTGCCATAAGTTAGTCTCTCTGCGTTTGTGTGCTGGGCGAATGCTAATGTTAATAATGCTAATGCGAGGATAATAAAATGGTGGCTCAACAAAACATTTCAGAGTTTTACGGGGCGTGGTTTGCAATTTGCCCAGCCAATCAGAACTGGGGCACTTTTTTTTCCCACAGGAGAGTACCACCTCTCAGCAGGCACTAAAAATTGGGGTAAAAGTTCCCGTCACTAAGTACTCTTTTTGGTGTGAACCGGTGTGAACGCGACATAAGGGGTACTAACGGAACTAGACGGGAATAGTAGGGGGAAAATTACTCCGGTGTGAATGCGCCTAATCTAATGTGTTTGAAGAAGACACCGTGTTATCTCTAATTTCTCTTCTTCTGGTGATCCCTAAAACATCCAGGACATTCTTAAGAGTTTTTGTCCCAAAAATGCAAGCTGTTGATAGACAGCCTGTGTCCGCAATGCACTGCCTTGAGCTTAAGTAATTAATTATTCATTTATTTATTTAGTTTGACACATGTTTTGCTTTCGGACTCCATTTCTTTGCAAAAAGGGAGCTCATGTTTTGTGTCTCCCCTGAGGTGAATTTCTGCTCCTGTGTACCACAAACCTTCTCTTTGTAGCATTTTTTTTTTTTTTTCCATCTTTGGCAAAGGTCTTTCATGCTTGAGAAAATACCTTTCCTCAGCCTTAAGCAACCACGAGGAGCCACTTAATTAGCAGCTTATTCTTAAAATGCCTCTTCCATCTTACAGAATGTTTATGCCTGGCTCAGGGGTGCTCAAATCCATGTTTTATTGTATTTTCAGCTCTTAGGTTTGTGTGTCAATATGGCTTAGCAACCGGTTGAAGGTCAAACAGAGCGAGGGTTATTTCAAGGTGGAGGGAAGTTCGATTCCAGCTCATTGTGAGATGTGAATAACATTGTTTTAGTTACAAGGATTTAACTGGACTCTGAAAATGCCTGCATAAAAGCAACACAAGTATACATTGCAGTGTCCACAGTATGTTCTGCAGTCCATGTGCAGCACGGCCTAATGGATGTCAGACACTCGTCATTTATTATTCTGCAGAAAATACCAATGTGACTTACATCAAGATGAATGCCAAACTAGATTTTTTCAGGCATGATTAATGTGTAAATTAATTCCATGAACAAGAAACTACTGAGAAAAATACATTTGCCATGTCTTCTCCCATGTCTCCCCCAAATATATACATCCAAATTTCAAAACTGCACAATATTTTAAAATGTAACTGTTCAATACACACAGTATTCAGTTTTCAATGAAGTCAAAGTCAACTTTATTGTCAATCTTTCAGTTTGTGTGTACAGACAGAGAGATCGAAATACAGTTTCCCACAATCCCAAAGACAAAAAATACAAATATATATAATAATATGTATATACCTATATATATATATACACACACACACAATCAACAGACATATTTATACATATGCACACATTAAGACATACATAAAAGCACAACAATCAATATATACAAAATAACAGTCACTTCAATATCTTTGGGGGAAAATACTATAACTAAGAAAGTATTTACAGGACAATTCGTACAAAGATTGCAGCTTGCCCAACTGCAAACATCAACACTGGGGCCTTTTTTGTCTGCAATCATACGTGTCCCCCCCCCGGCTGTCAATGTTGCACCTTGAGGAGACCTGATGTTCTCAATGGTTAAATTAAGGTTACTCCTGAACACCTATTTTACAATGTATTGTCGCCTACCTTCCCAACATTGATTCTTCCTCCTCAGCATGCCATCCTAAACAGCTGGTGCTGAACACTGTGGTGCATGTGCCCTCCTGCAGCTTGTTGACATGCTCGGACAACCCTTAGGCTGCTGCTGTCAGTACGGACGCCCACCCACCCCCCCAGTCTCCTGGGCGGCCGTGATGGACAGGCTGCTGAGGGTGGAGAAGTTGCTATAGTGTTGTTTAAGGGAGTGAACATCATATATCCTGCTGAAGAAACATACATAAATTCATGAAATACATATTAATAACATCACCACGACCAAAACCAAAGACAAAGAATGTGTTTTTCCTCCACAAATTCCAGGATGTGGCATTGCCTACGTTGCATGGATAAACAGATCGGCTGGTTTTTAAAGCTCAGCACTGCACACAAACTACTGGCAGCTGAGCTCCGCCAAGCCACCTAGCCTTCCTGTGGTGAGGATCTCTTACGCCTTGAAATCCTGCAGAGTGTCTTTTATAGACCAGCTGTGCCACCCCCCCTCCCCCGATTTCTTTTCTTCTCCACCGTGTGCTGTCTAATGGAGCAGAAATGATATGAAAATCAGCCAATGATTTGATATGAGACCATGGATAAAATGTATTTGGCTGTAACATTGGTATTGAGACCTTACCTTACATTACTACTCTATTTATTTGTTATGTTGCAGACATGTCTTTGTGTTTGCACTTTTTTGTGTTTTCACTTAAGACATACTTATGTTGCATTTTAATAGTTATATGCTTCAATGCATGCATCCCAACACTCTACCTTACAACACTTGACAGGCCACATCCTATTGTTACCACCCCATTTGCTTATTGTCATGCATACAAACACACACCTTTACAGAATCCTACACACACACAATCCTAAACACACACACACACACACACACACACACACACACACACACACACACACACACACACACACACACACACACACACACTTGACCTCCATGCCAAATTTCAAATTGGCAACCAAGGCAAAAACTGTGGCTGCCAAGGAGTGTCTGATTTTTCTGGGACCGACCGACCAACCACAAAACGACAAGCGCTGCTGGACGGTTATTCACTGCTGTATTTTATTAAATGTATTTTCATGTCTTTAGCTGATTGGTGAGTTTTAAAGTTAAACCAACACCGTCAGCACCTTAGTGTTTCATGAATCAGACATACCTGTTGCTGCCGTTGTTGTCAATATACTGTTTTTGGCCATTGCTCAGTCACCCCTTCATTTGGTGAAGAGAAGTCTCCTATTTAATGCTGACTACCTGCATTACTCATTCACACAGCATGAGTTACACCATCTGGCTGCAGTAAGAAAAGCCTCACATTCAAAACCCAAACTTTGATTTACACTGGACTTTCTTCTTTGGATTTATAGTGATGCAAAAACAGGAGGTTTCAAACACTTTTAGTTCGCCCGGCTGAAAGAAATCCTTCCCAAGCATTTTTTATCAAAATCAGCTGTTTAATGTTATTTATGACTGGAAAAAACGCAATTTATTAAAGAGTCCAGGGAGCTTTTAGTTTGTTACATGCAACTAAATCTGCTGCCCTCCCACTCAGCACTTTCAAACTTAATTCTGAAGACTTACAAGTAGTTTGGAAAAACATCCTTGCAAACTGGATGCAAACCTTTTGGTTGGGGTGAAAAACCTAGCCTCCAGCTTTCTAATCTCGCCTGCATTGATCAGCCCCCTCCTCCTGCACACGCAAACTTCCAAGCTCAGCGGGCCGCTGTAGCTTAGCTGCTGAACCAGCCTTGACTCTCGTTTATGTGAAGAAGCAAATGGTGCGAGAGTAGAAGACCGTAGGAAAGCCGTTTCAGATGACTTGTCAACCAAGCTGCTACTTACACACAGGGCCGGCGTCTCGACACGACGAGTCCAATAAAGTCAGACACTTTCTGTTCTGCTTGAAAGCTGTAACACGGAGTATCTGTTCTCTGTCCATTTAAAATATCCGTTATTTGATGTTCACAGATCAGTGGTATTACCATCTGCAGAAGTAACAGTATGCTGCTATCAGTCTCAATGCGGCTGAACTTTACTACTTCAAGGAACACGATTTTCAAAACTTCCAGTCATATTAATACCCTTCAAGGGCTTAAAGCAGTGAGCGAAGATGTTTTGTTCACTTTGCTTTTATTCCTCCTTGTATAGGAAACATCAGGTTTTATTTGAACAACAATAGTTTATTTGAAGTAGCTTTATAATTCATGATTGCAGTGACCTGCCATCCATGTGAGAGCCAAACGCTCTGACTTCAAACAACCTAGCTTCAGCACAACATCTGGCCTCTGAGGAAATGTTGCCTTTGTTAATGAAGTGATATAAATTGATGTGGCAGACAAAAGCCTCTTTACATTGCGTTTCTCACTGAGGTGGTATTGAAGTATACAAGGATGAGCTTTACTGCAGGCTATTGCTGCAGAGTCTCAGGGCCATCAACAATGTAATAGAAAATGACAGTTATTTTATTATTAAAAGTGGTAAATTATGCTGTTTATAGGGATTTGATCATACTTGCTATACTGGCATCCAAGCTGTGTTTTTTTACTCCATGGAAGGCGTTCCTTGTCACATTGTTAATACTTCGTGGGTGTTAATATCTTGACGGCAGGTGTTCTCACCCTTCTCCTTTCAAATTATATATCTTATTTATAACCATCAAAGTCACCAGTAACCAATGAAGTGAAATTATCATTAAGAAATCTTCTTTGTCCTTTCAAAATGTGACCTTAAAAGCTTTATCAATAAAGCCGCTATTATTTTGTATCAACAAACTTTCGTATGACTATATGGCAACTTACCGCTACATTTGGAGAAATAAAACCTTTTAAATGTATTAAAAGTAAAGCATTAGAACCTATCCCAAAAAGAAAAACATGTCAATGTTTTAATTTCAATTGGTTGATCCTATTCAGCGCTAAAGATGAGCTTGATCCATCCCATCATGCATTAGGCAAAAGCCTTCGAAACACAACAGGCATGTGACCATTTTTTGATGTGTTTTATTTGTCTTCATTGTTAATATTCCAGTCAGTAACTCTTGTAACAATTGATTTTATGGAATCATCCATCTGTTTAATTGCAGTGGCTGAATGTGATGACAGTATTATTGATGGGGCAACTTATTTCCAACAGCTGATAAGTCTGTCTCTCCAGGATGGTGAGAGTGGGAATGAATCGTAATGTGTATTCTGTCGCTCCTTTCATTTGTCTCAGGTGTTCACCCTTCAATAACAGAATCCCCCCTTCTCCTCTTTAGACTACACCTTCATTTCTCAACAGTAATCTCTTCACCCTAAGCCCTTTAAATCACTATTAAGCCTCTATTCATTCTTACATAATGATCAAATTCATCCCAGTCCATTTACCTTCAAGGTTTAAGATTTACAAAGGATTAGAGGTTGAAAAATCAATTTGCATGCTCTTGGATGTCAAGTAATCCAGTTTGGAGGTATGTAGGTGCCTCTGCTGTGTTAATGGGCTGTGCACTACATGGTTGCTGGCATCCAAGCAAATGTGATACATCTGTTGAAATGTATTGGGAAATTATGAATTGCATAAGGCATTATTACTCATCCATAGGGGGATTTCTGCCTTCATCCAGTATATGGTGTGAGCAATTAAAGACCTTCGTCCAGTGATTTCAAAAAGCAATGTAATGTCTTACAGTATGTGACATGCTGAACTTCAAACGGCCGTTTCACACAGAAATATCTACAAAGTGAATATTATAGCACTGTATTGACGCGTTGAGCCATGGGGCTTCACCTTTCTCTTTCAACGTCCCTCAGAACAGAGTAAGCAGGCGAAGTTGGATGCAAATGACATCAGACTGTAATGCTGGATACTTACCAAGCGAATGCATAAAGTTAATTGCCAGACAGAATGGGGGATATATTTTATCCTAATTTTCAGACTGCTGCATGTTGTTTTATTGCTTATGACGGTGTCCATGAGGGTAAGACTGTTGGAAGGTATAGGCCATTTCATTAGAAGCCATTAATCTCTGCTACCCATTCTGGACACTTGGTAGTGTAGTTATAAAAAGCTACATGGATTATCTCTGAACTAGCGCTCATATATAAAGGATTTTCATACGTAAGCTTATCTACAAAGGGGGCAAGTTATAACAAATAAAGCAAAACTAGTTAAGTTTAAATGCATTGCATTTTTGTAAAGATGTTATTTTGGAACTTATTTTGCAATATTTAATTGAGATATCATGAAGGTAAAGACAGAAGCCATACATTTATGATAAAAAACACAAATAACATATATATAAATGTGCAGGACATGTACGACTTTTTAGGACAATTCATATACTGAATTGTTTATGATGGAGCTAAGATAATTAATAGTTTAATAAATAAATAGAGCAACAGAAAACATGTTTGATACTTGCTTCTCTTTGATGCTTTACTGTGTTTTATTTCCTAACGTTTTGGGCTTTTGTTCAAACAAAACAAAACAAGACATTCAAAGATACTGTTTAATAGTCTTACACAAAAACACAAAACCAGGAGGATTTCATTCGCTTGGGTTATTCTGATATTGGTACAATAATTACATATTGGATATTGAGTGGTCCATATTTAGGATGGAGTCGCTGTTGGTTGATGTTTTGCACTCATAAGTCAGAGTTACTGTTATTGTGGTTTTGTTGGTGTTGCACAAGTTGGTAGGAAGTTGTTATTTACACAGCTCAAAAAATCAAAGATACTATCATTTTTGGACCTTGGGGTTTCACATGTTTGCACAATGTGTGTTTGTCACAATAATTTTTTGAAGAAGTCAGCGCTTGAGTGTTTTGAATTTCTACGAGCAAGGTTTTAAAAAGTTCAGATTCGTTGTTTGCATGATGAAGTGTTTCCTTGTTATAGAGAATGTTACCCCAAACAGTCATAACACTCGATAATTAGAAGATAGCGTTGAAAAGATGCCCAGAGAGACTTCCCCAGGGAGATGTATAGTCTGCAGATTTTACGATTGCACAGTGCAGGCAGGGCGCACCACACGTTGTGTAAAGGGTGAAGGGCACAATATAAAGGGCTTTTTGTCTGTAAAGGGCTGTTGAGATTTTATCAAGAGGATAAAATGCATTCTTTTGGACATAAGTTGTTGTAATAATTGTGGTTTTGTCTGGGGCTTTACTCATTAGTGATTCCATGCATATACCAACACATATATTGGGTAATTTACTAGACATC
Source organism: Notothenia coriiceps (assembly GCF_000735185.1). Lineage (NCBI taxonomy): Eukaryota > Metazoa > Chordata > Actinopteri > Perciformes > Nototheniidae > Notothenia > Notothenia coriiceps. Next base: position 396,331 of record NW_011358926.1, on the reverse strand, counting down.
TTCAAATATACAGCCTTTTTGTATGTATATCAAGTAAAGGCACTTTATGATCCTCTTCAAAAAAATTGTCAATGATATTTACGAGGTCTGTCGCTCTGTGCCTGAAATGAATTATAGCTTTGACTTATTTATTCATTCAGTCATGGTTTACTAGTGGAAGCCTTGGCTGGTAGTCTACATGGTCTTAAAAGCCATTACATTATGCATATGTGGTCAGCTTTCCCACAGAGAATACAGAATACGCGTGTGGTTTATAGCATTACAACTAACCGAGGGATGGGTTGACATGCCATCACAGTGTTCGGTTTTTAATAAACACATGTCTGTCATGGAGCTTAAAAAGCCTGCATGGACGACTCTCTTCTTTTGTTTCACCCTGTGACACCTAGCTGCTTCTGATGATAGCTCTCCTCTGAAGCTAGCTATCTGTGTGATCTGTTTTGTAGGTGATCCTCATGTTGACAAAGTACTACGACTTCAACTCTGGCAGAGTAACGGAGAGTTCATTATGGAGGTAAGATCTTCTGTCTGTTATAACAAATCAGTTCGCTACAGAAAATGATACATTAGCTTTGTTCAGTGTCTCAGATACATTGGAGTCCTATCTAAGTTTATATATAAGATATATAATAGTAAACCTCTTTGATGTCTTGTGAACATATAGTTAGTACCCACTACTGTGAAGACAGGTAGCATACATACAATGCTCAAATGATGGAGACTACTTGACTAGAACTTCACACAACTCCAAAAATGTTTATCTCTAACTGCTGGATTTGTAAATAATCAACCATCTGCTAACAAGGTCACAATATTAACTCAAATAAAGGTTGTACGTCAGTGCTGTGAAAGAAAGCTTTCCGCTGCAACAAAATACAGTATTTGCAAGGTCAGTTTATTCCTAAGTGAAGAAAGGAACTTGAAGAGATGACATTGGGGTTTATAAAGGTCATGACAAAAGTAACATTTTCAGAAGGAAAACCATGTGGTATATTTATTATAATTATGTACAAAAATGCCACATTTTGGTTAATATCCAATGTGGTCGTTGCGAACTGTTTAAATAATGAATAATGAATACTTATTTGCCATTTCACACACTCAAATGTTTCTGAAATGCAACCAAACAACTGAGACCAGCATAATATGTTTATTGATTACAATTTATCCAAAGAAGTGATCTAAAGTTTGTTTGTTAATTGTTTTTCCTCTGGTTCTGAAAGTTCCAAAAACATTTGTAATGCTTTATGTTAAGTCATCTTAAGGCAATGATGTCCTCTAATCCTCAATATGATTTATTAAACATGGAAATCCAAAGCTTTAGATTTATGTTTTTACCCCAAAGCAGCAATAATATTACAAGTATTAATAATGTTTCATCCCCTCACCACACAGGATATTCTTGTTTATTTGGATAATTAAAAGAATCTCCATTCATCTAGCAAATTGCTTCAAGACTTCTGCTGTTGCAATTTTCTGCTTGCCTGATATGCTTAATGACACCATCAGCATCTTAACTAGAAGGTGAACCTTCTTTCTCCTTTTCTCTCAGCACAACCTGTTTTACTTTATCCTTCCAATTAAACTTTAGGTCAACGGACTATGGGTCGACATATGAGAAGCTTAATGAGAAAGTTGGGCTAAAAACCATCCTGAGCTACTTGTATGTGAGTCCGAACAATAAAAGAAAGGTAAGTGTGCACATGCATCTTATTAAAAATCACGACTCTGAATTGAATAAATCGGTCATTATTTTTGCTGTGTAACAGAGGTTTATTTTAGTATCTTCACTACAAAGCAACCCTACAGGAGTCTGCACGATGCGTCTGTTCCAAACAGCGCACAAGTACAGATAAGCCCTGAGGAATAGATGCTGTCGACGTGGGCCGCTGATTCCCCCCGTCTCCTTTCTTGTCTCGTCTCAGATCATGTTACTTACCGACCCGGAGGTGGAGAGCAGCCTGCTCATTAGCCTTGACGAGGGGGCGACCTATCAGAAACACAGCTTAGCCTTTGATATCCTCAGCCTGCTGTTTCACCCCGAGCAGGAGGACTGGATCCTGGCTTACAGCCACGACCAAAAGGTAATGTGTAGCTGTCAGGTGTCATCAAAATAACTGGAATCAAGAATGAAATGAAAATGTGACAGGAAAGAAATCTCTGGCTGCTGAATAGGTGTGTAGGATTTTCTTGCTGCTTATCATGCACGACTTAGCTCAATGTGAGATTTCTGCCAGACTCTTCTTGCCATTATATATTATATCCTGTTGTGCCACAGATAAATTGATGTCTTCCTGCAATTATACGAAACATAGGTTGTTGTCACGCTCCAAACATTAATTTTGATAATAGCGGCCAGCTTTCAGGACATGGTGTTCATGAGAGGAGACATCTGCCACTGAAGCCAGGCTGCCGGTGCCAAAAGAGAGGCAGCCCATCACCTGCTCCCTTTATCAAGTCATAATGTCTGAAGCTGAATCCAACTCTGAATTATGTCCCACAAAACATACAGGAAAGTTAACAAGGAAGACACATCTAAACACACAGTAGGATGCATAAACACACACACTTTTTCATTACCCTGCCCAAGAACCCTGCTTTACTCAAAACCACACTCATCAAACTCGGCCTTCCCAGCCTGCTCTTGGAAAAGTTGATTTTCCAAGAGAAAAACCGTCAAGGTCTGAGAAGTGAGATAAATGGTGCAGGGAGGAAGATGAAAGCTTACTCGAGACCCATCAACGGGTCAAAAAGACGATCTCAAGAAGTTTGCTTTAAGGTCATTCAGTACGTCTCTGTAAATCGCAATTTAAACTTCTTTTTTTCCTTTTAAACTGCGAAAATTAATCATAGCTTGGTTTCATTTTACATGTATTGATTGTCTGTCATGTCTTTCTAAAGTGTAAAGCTCTTGGATAAGTCTAAATAATGTTGCTTATCCTTGTAAAGCTCCAAGCTTTAAATGCTTGCAGCTCGATCATTATGACAAGATGACAGGCTTTCTAAAAGCTTCAACACAAGTCCAGTAAAAAGAGGACTAATGGCTTTATCAAATAAAAGGACTACAATGACACTTAAATTAGTGATTTTATAACACCGATCAAGCTAAAATCCTGCCGAGTTACTTTAGTAAGTAGACATTTTAATTTAATACAGAGGCCAATTAGTCTGTCCTCGCCTACCCTCTTTTCTAAAGAAACAGATTGACTAGTCTTATTACAATTTCCCTTTTTTCTGAATATCACTGTATTTGTACAGGAACTGATGGATTTTCTCGTCACTGATGCAATTTCACAAAACACACACGCAGTAGTGCATAATTCAAAACAACATCAACACATTGACGCCATAAAATCTACAAATCTTGAGAGCTTCTTGATAATACAGTTAGACATATATCAGGGAATAATTCTCTTGGACATTCTGACTTGGAACATTATTCTTTATACTGTAACTCATTTGGTTAATGCATTCCTCTCATCTTTCAGCTCTACGTCTCTGTTGAATTTGGGAGGAGATGGCAGCTCGTGCATGACAGCGTCGTCCCCAACAGATTCTACTGGTGAGATAAACCATCAGTCTCTTTCAGAGGGATGTACTGTTGGCAGAAATGCTAGCATATTTTGATTTACTCTGAAAACATGATAAATAATAAACAAGCACAGGACAATTAATTATACATTAATTAATGAAAATGAATCCAACTTAGCACAGCAGCAGTACAGAGCCTTTATGTACACTGTGTTCTCTGGGAAGTAGTAGAAACATGGAGAAAACATGAGTACTGACCCCTAACATCAATATTAATGCACATTTCTGATTAGTCAGCAGCTCATTTAAAGTCATATCTGCAAATATGTTACATGTTATTTAGTGGGATCTGAACATGAATAAAAAAAGAGTTAGGTATACGATTTAGATATGTAATGAATTTATATAAAGTGGATTTATTTTTTATATCGGTGGTGGAAGGACTCTGCTTACCTGCACACGCACTAATACACAAACTTGTAAATACTTGGTAACAAGTACATTTTCTGTATTTAAATATGTACATTAGTATCATCAGAGAAATGTGCTTAAAGTGTCGAAATTAGAAGTACCTATTTCACTGATAAAATATCAATATCAATGCATCAAACCTGTGACAATGTTGTTTTGTAATTCTAAAATCTTAATTTGAAAAGTATCAGATAAGTGAAGTAGAATAATAAAGTAGCATCAAATGAAAGTACTGTAGTATATTACACATAAATGAGACTTGTTCAGTATCCAAGCAACTACTATAAACCACTGATAAACATGCAAATATAACCAAAACAATAAGTAATATTTGTTTGTTGGGCTGATGTTAGGATATCACAGTATTACAAATCAAGTTATATTCAAATATTCTCACTTTATTCTCACTTTAGTATGAGACCCTATGTATATTGTACATAATTGGCTCTATAGTGGCAGAGCAAGTGTGTTAGCGATATTAGCTGTTGGGTGCTGATACAGGGGTTATGGCCCAGGATAAATGTTTAATTTATAACGTTTTTATAGTTGTTGGCTACAGAATCCCTTTTCACACGTATAGCTAAAGAAGCAGAACCACTGAATAATCAAAGAAGGTTAGAGTGACCTGCGGTACTTGTTCCTGCAGCTTTTGCATTGGTGTGGTAAATACAAAGACAACACACTAACAACAATATTAAAGTTAATACAAGTCCACAAGGAAAAAGGAGCTGACAAAGTACACAAAACATAGACACACTTTAGTTTAATGAGGCCGAGGTTTTTTATCCTCAGAGGAAAGTTGGTTATGACACTAATTTGTTGCGGGCGGTTGAAGAGTGGGAGGTGTGTGGCGCAGTGGGTTGGTGCGTTGGTGTTCGGATCAAGGGAGCACAGGTTCAAACCCCACTGCAGTCAGCATGCCGTTGTGTCCCTGGGCAAGACGCTTCACCCCAAATTTCTCCTGTGGGGATTGCCCACAGTATGTAAGTCGCTTTGGATAAAAAAGTAACATGTAATGTAATGAAGAGAAATCGATATCCTTCACAAGAGTTAGTGACTTGTGTGTGTGGTTGGTAAGGTTATTTATTGTGTCTTGCACACACAAATTCCCATTCCATGTGGACTTATAGGATGCCAAAAGATTCAGTTCTTTATTATTATCCATCCAGAGAAACTCATCAGAAACGAAAGATAGATTAATACGAAGTATAGGCCCTAAATCATCACATAATGGCCAATAAAACATGATCAGTCATCTTCAGTCTCTCCTAAATCACATAACTAACGACGCCTTTTCTCTTCGGGGAAACAATTAAATCTTTTCTCTGTAGCTAATGGTAATGTACCTGAGCTCATCTGTGCACTGCACACAGAGATCTTTGACTTTTAGCTCAGTTCTGCTTCACATAAGGCTTTACACTGGTCCTTTCTCATGAGAGCATATGTTTTTAATTTAGGTTTGTAGCAGACATCAAGAGACCCTCTTTACTCATTCATCAGGGATCATTTGCTCGGAGCTTCTCACGTATAACACTGCACTGCTTTGTAAAATACAGAATTAAGGATACCAAATTTAGATTTCTCCTCACTACACAGAAAAGTCCATGAAAGAATATTCATCTCTAATAATGAAGTGCTGTAAGGGCATATTCACGTCAGATGTTTCTACTGTAAAATAACAGTTTCACAGTGTCTTAAATCAAAATATACCATTTATATCTTGAGTTAAGATTCTAATTAAGGTCTATGGTGTCTGATATTTCTTTAGCATCGTCCTGAGGCTGCAGTGTTTGAAGATGATCTATTAAAAACCCTAATTTTTCATATTCACACATGCACTCCCTTATATCTTTGGAGGAATAAATCAACTAAAACATGTCAGGAAACAACACAACACGCTGCCCACACCGTCAGAAATCAAGTTTGATAAAACATCTGTCATCACAACCTGCTCTGCTCAAATTAACTGCTAAATTCTGACAAACATGATTTGCAAAAACATGCTAACAGCCGCCCTTGCTAGACAGACATAGTGGTATGTGTTAGCTATGGAGAACACTATGTAACACTGCAGGGCTTTATTTAAGAGCAAGTGCCACTGTTCACTGATAGAATTGGATGAAGTATTTGACAGAAAGTCCATTAAAAGAGATGGAGCTGTGAGGCAATTAAAGAGTGCTGAGGGAAGCAGGACGGGGGGCTTTTTATATTACAGTTCAGACACAGTATGGAAAATGAGAAGAAAGCCATCTACTGTCACAACAGCTGCTATTAATACAACAAGTGGTCACTCCTGTCGTCCTGCCGTCATGAAGTATCTCTATTGAAAGTGAATGAAATGGCTAAGTGCACCTTACCCATAAAGTGCAGTGCGGGTCAAATGTCCGTCAGGCCGGTGTTTATAAGGTTGTTGTATTAAAGACCTTGAAAGAAAAGTTAAGATCACAGCTGAAACTCATATTCCCCATCCCACATACAACTTTAACGTTAAATATAATGTAAACTCAAAATACTGCATTTCTGATAAAAGGAAAACAGTCTGTTGCTGAGAGTTAAATGCATGTAACGTGTGAGCTGTTTACATTTTCGATGTATTTTTTGTATAGAATAATGCCTTTGGTTATCAGCCTTTTCTGTATTTAGCCACTTAATGTTAAAAAAAATGCAAAACCGTTAAAATCTCAAGTTAAATGGTTTGTACCAAAGTTTAGAACCTAGCACTCGCAGATATAACATTATGATAAAAGGCAGAGGAAAGAAAAACATAATTTTCTAATAATACTAAATAGGACACATTTTCTCTAATTATACTTTCTTTTGTGAATTACCGGATACTTTAACTCCTTCAGAACTTGTACCAGCTATTCATAAATCCATCTCTCAATTTGTGTGTAAATGTGGTTATATCTTTACATTTTAATGGTATACGGCAAATATGTTAGTAAGCTAATATTAGTATTGCCATTTAATTAAGTAAGATACAATTAAAGCTGGCAGTTAACTACGGTGTGTCAATTGTTTAGTAACAGCTAATCTCTACATAAAAAAAGTGTGTCCCATTTGAATTAAAAAGCACTTATCTCTGCTTGCATTATAGGCTAGTTCAGACCCTACAAAGAGCTGATGCAGTCATCTCCTTGAGGTAGAGACTGTCTCAGAGGCCTTGTAAAAAATATAAAAAACTACCCAAGAGGAAAACTCAGTCTTTGGCTTAAAAATGTATGTACACGTTTAGTTTTGAATGGGCAATTTGCTGTAATGAAGCTAAAATAACAGGGTTGGGAACCAATTACTGTGACAATGACTTAAATGCGGGCATATGATGTAAATATTGAGTCACACAATGTCATATCAATGTCAGTATTAATGAATGAAGGCTGTCCTTTAAGCAGAAATGTAATGTTTCCTTCCTGTTTGTCACGGTGCAGGTCCAGGCTGGGCTTAGACAAAGAGCAAGGGATGATTCACCTGGAGATCACCATCTCTGACGGAAGTGAGTCATAAAATGATGTTACCTTGGCAACGCAGAAAAGTAGACTAGTGACATTTTTAAAGAGATTTTGCATGAAAATATTCACCTTTATTATAATTCCTGAACCTTAACTTAGAAAAACAAGTGAGAGCTTTTTTTATGCAGTACTAAAACGTGCGTTCCTATCTGAATCGGCTGCATGGAGACTCTTCATACGATTAAGCTAATTCATCTTTCAACGGCCAGGCTGTGACTTGGCTCTTTTTATTGGCCACAGTGCAGAGAGGGAACTTCCATAAGGCCTCGTGTGTTAATGCCCCGTCCCCGGGGGAACCGCCTCGTTTGGCTGACGCTAACACACTGGGACAGCTCTCTCTCTACTTGATCTATTAGTGAGAATAAGGTTTGGCCTTCAAAATGTTGCCTCTATGGCTCACTTAAAACCATCAGCATAAGCTAAACCTTGATTGTGGACTGCAGACCGTTGTTTGTTTTTCTCTCTGTCATATTTTTAGCACTCATTTCTTGCTTACCCACAGGGTCACAGTACATAACTTGTAAACTTCAGAATTGCTCTGATGGAAACAAGGGCAAGCCTTTCCCTGGATTTATCATCCCTAATTCCCTGGTGGTTCAGGATGAATACGTTTTCATCCAGGTGGGTTTTTATTGCAAGGTCTGGCTTCATTAAAGAGCAATTAAAAGCTGTAAAACCACTGCATTCAATCGTAACTTAATGTACAGTCATATTTTTCATTAACTAGAAAGGGGCCATTATCCTGGGAAAGGATGGCATGAAATGTAAATCACTTTGTGTATTTTACTCTAACATCATTCTGCCATAATGCACAACATCCTAATTAGGAGGAAACCCAGAGTTTTGGTGCTGGCTTAAATGCTTTGATACATGCTGTTAGCAATCAGTGTGCACAGTGAGTCTTAGTAATATTTACCTGAAATGTGATTTAACTGCTAATTTCACTATATTGCCTTTCCAGGTGCCAGTAGGTGGTCAGTCTGTCCATTATGTGTCCTATAAAAGAAATGCTTTCTACCCAATGAAGCTTCCCAAGTATACTCTGCCAAAGGTAAGACTGCTGGAAGGGATGCAGTGTTCGGTGAGTTGCAGAAGAACAAGTGCGGCATTCATTTTACTGTGAAACACTCCATTTATTCCCGCAGGCTGTTTTGTGGTATCATGATGACTTAGTGAGGGATGCTTAGCTGTTCCCGGTTAGTCATAATGTTTGCTGACAAACCCATTAAATTGTTTCCCCCATTATTATCCTCCTCAAAATTGATTTTGTTATACATGATTACATTTTTAGATGTTGTGCTTATTTAGGACCAATGGATCGTCTTTTAATCAGTTGCCCTCTCGTCTGTATCAACAGATACAGATAATGTGAATGGATGCAGAGCTGCACATTTTCCCCATAACTCCAAAGGAAGTTTTTGAAGCAGAGAAGTAAATGTGCTTTTGCACAGAAACAGTGTTTTGCTCTCAACCCCTTTTGCTCAAAGCCCAGCAGGGTGGCTTAGTGGTTTTAGAGAGAATGGTGGTTATAGTCACAACAACAAGGAGAGATTTATTGCCTGCAGTGTTGTTTCCATCCGTCCATCCATCAATCCATCCACCTATCCATCTATAGTGTCAACATTTCCTCGAGATGGACACACATCCCCTACCTCACCTCACTCTGGAAAAGGTATTCAGTAAAATTAAATGGAGCCTGTCTTCATCTTTGAACAGGCTGCTGATCCTGGCTGAATGATGTCATAAGTAACAAATCGCTTGCTCGCTGCTTGAACTCTGAAGCCAATATGCTCACACTTATATGCAGATTTTTTTTAACTCCTTTGGATGAATGCCTAAAACTCGATGGCATGTACAGTACTCATGGATTTCATACATTTAGGACCTGCAGATAATCAGCACAGATGACAACCAGGTGGTGGCAGCGATTCAGGACTGGCACCAGAACGACTCCTACAACCTGTACATGTCTGAGTCCAGAGGGCTGTTCTTCACCCTGATGCTGGAGAACGTTGTGAGCAGTGGAGGACCGGAGGGCAACATCATGATAGACCTGTATGAGGTAGGCAGTGGCGGTGGAAAACTCATGTTGTCTGAAGGGCACCAGCTGTATGAGCAAGGCATTAGAACGCAAAACGTTTCCTACCGTGAAGGGCTGCCTGGAGGGCACTACATCATGTTTTCATAATTTTAAGGTCACCCTAGGGGGCACTTGTTTTCTCCATGTAAGGACACCCTACAAAGCACTTTATCATGTTTTCTCCACTGGAAGGGCACAGGAGAGGGCACTTTATCATGTTCTATCTACCAAAGTAGTATCCAAGATGGTACTTAAGCTGTGTGTTTTCGCATTATGTCCACCAGTTGTTTGGTGGTGCTGTCTTCCTTTACAAGTTTTCATCTTATTCAGGCATTTCAATCTCAATGGAAATCCCTGACCTGGGTTCATAAGTGTTGCTGTTTATAGAACAATGTTTCAAAATCAGTAAATGTTGACAATTAAACCAATCTATTGTCCTCTCTTCTTTTGATTAAAAGTGGCATTTGCCCGTTGTTATCTCCTGTAGCTGATTGTGATGACATCAGCGGCCTTGTTTATCACACCAAAACATTTTTTTTCAGCTGTCCAAAACCATGCATTTGCTAATGTTAAGAGAAATACAAAGATGCATTTCAAATTATAGAAAAGAGAATCTTTGCTTGAAAAATGACTCAAATTATTAACTGATTATCGAAGTTAACATAATATTGCAGGACAAAATTGTGTTCTTAGGATGACATGTTTTGACTTTTTATACACATAGTTACCAATAATGAAAATAAAACGTAGCTGTACTTTAGTAAAGTACCTCTTAAATGTATCCATCAATCAACTCACACTTACATTTAATTCCGAATCTTCAACCCATCTACCCTTTATGTCTTTTACAATGAGAAGAAACAGTGTATCTTAGAGCACCATGCATGTCTAAATCGCTTGTTTGGAAGCTTTAAAGAGATCAAGGTCTTCTGACAAGTAAAGTAACAACAGACAGCCTCCAACTTTGCTTACAGTTAAAGTTGATTTTCCCCCGTGCTTTTCTTAAGTGTACCCTGTGCTCAGATCTCTTTGGTGTCTCGACAACAATGGAACAGATGTTGGTGCATTGCATTCTGCAACTGAAAGACTTTCTCTTTCATATCCACTTCCTGTCGGCTTTTATTATCTGTGACATTGTAACATGTAACAAATGTAGTAGGTGCAGTCTTCAGGTAACGTACCAACTATACATTAGTCACTTCAAACACATACAGGGTAAAAAAGCAGCTTTAACTTGTAAACGTTATATCTGCGTTGACAGATGTGCTTTGAGGTTCCCAGTGACTGCACATGTATGTATCACTTATCGTCATCTGCAGCCAGCACTAAAAGCCTTCTAGTTTACGAATGCACACCGCAGATAGCCATCAGCATTGGTTATTCTTACTGCTCACTGACCTCCACACACATTGTTGGCCTAGAAATATTTAGCTGCAATGACCAAGAGCAGATATGTAATGGAAGAGGAATGTGTGCTGAAGAAATAGTTGCATGTGAGAGTCTGCGTCTCTGTGAACATAAGTACAAAGAAGAAGGAATAGCTCAGTGATGCGCCATATGTTGTTTTGATTCTGCAGAGTCCTACAGATGGTCAAAAATAGTGCTCCCTGTCAGAAAAACTATCACATTCAGACATATTTTCCTCTCTGATTCAGGCCCGCAGCTTTACTTAAGTCTGAATAATTTAAGGTTTCTTTTTTTCCTTCCCTTTTTTTTCTTTTTTTCTCCCCACCGCTCTCCATCTCTCATGTTTGCAGGTTGCCGGGATTAAAGGGGTGTTCCTGTCAAATAAAGTTGTAGAGAACCAAGTGAAAACTTATATCACATACAACAAAGGCAGAGACTGGAGGCTTCTTCAGGCTCCAACCACCGATCTCCAGGGAAACAAGGTCTATTGTGAACAAGTAAGTGGGCCACTGACAAGAGATACATATTTGGATTACCATTGTGTGCCTACAAAAATACTACAACTGGATGATGCCATGCTGTGGTCAAAGGGAAAATAAATGTAATTACATTCAAACAGCTTGGACACGACACCTTTGCCATGATTTACCATAGGCCTACTGTCACTCACTATTGTGTCAAGTTTTAATAACATAAGTTATTTCAGCATAAATGTCTTTAAAATACAACATGAAGTCATTAAATTAACCTTATGTTGTTGTTTTGAGTATAAATAGTATAAGCAGCAGTGGTAGTAGTATGTATGTGAATAGCTTATTGGGGATTTTATCATAATATATCATATGCTGAATTGTATTACATTTTCTATCATAAGTATAAAAATGTGTTTTGAGTGCAGTGTAGTAGCATCTTTTTAAACAAATTATATAATATACAATTTAATAAATCAAGTTAGAAGGACTATAACCGGTCATTATTCATTACAAGAGCTAATTACAGCTTCAGTCAAAACTGTTTTTAGTTTTTTTGTTCACTGTTCAAGATAAGTTTGGGTACATGGCAGCAAGTTAAACACTTTAGTTTATCACATGCTCACAGGGTGAGACCAGGTACTAAAGGAAACAGTGTAGATAGTAGGAAAATGCATAATAATGCAGGAGCACACACATCGGTAGACCCATTCGACAAATAAAATGTAAATGACTATAACCCTATCCAGAGGCCATTCTTAGCCATACATCATTTCTAAACAGGAACTTTTTATGAGCCCAATAAAGGTCTCGTGAAAAATTGCATCATCATACTCTCATTAGATGTTAAGCTGCAATACCGCCAACCATAATACGTGAATTTACACATTGTTATTCTTCTATATCGAGCTACCAGCATACATTACAGTATATTTCTAGCAGGAGCCTTGATGGGGTATGATAATAGCTATGTATGTGTGTGTGTGTATGTGTATGTGAAAACTTTCAAACATCATTTTTTCCTTAGAAAGATAGAGTCATAATCATGTCAGAAGTCATTATGACACATAATATACAACAAAAACCAGGTCTGTATCAAACCTTTCGATTTCACACTTAGAGCTCAGCAAACCAATCCCCCTGTGTTTGTGTTTGCAGCCTTATTGTTCGCTACATCTCCACCTCCACGTGTCAGAGAATCCCTACACCTCGGGAAACATCGTCAGCAAAGATTCAGCTCCGGGAATAATCATAGCGTCAGGTGAGGGGATTATTGGATTTGAATATCCATACTCATGTTTCATAATGGTCCTTCCGATCTGATCCCTAAGCCCTCCCAGTCATATACGTTCTTAAACCCAGTTCCTAGTGCAGTATTTCTGTATGTAGCTGACACCAGTTTACAAAATAAGATGAAATTAATCCTTGCTGTACATCTGTTACATGTTAATACTGTGGAAATAATAATCCCCCAAATGTGTCTGAATAAATACTCAAATAACAATAGAGTAACTATACTGAACATAGTGCTTGTCTACCTTTTGTATTCAGGTGTTGTCGGACCAGAGCTGACCAGTAATAATGTCAGTATTTTCATCACATCGGATGCTGGAAACAGCTGGAGAGAGGTACAGCTTTCTTCACTAATACATTTATTTTCTCAATTGCTTGAAATCCTTTGCCTCAGTATGATACAGAACAAAAAGAAAAATATGACCTTGTCAGGCATTATCTAAACAAAGAATATGAGTGTGACTGAGCTTTCAGAGCAAACACTCGCTTCTCAGTTCTCAGTGAAACAGCCACAATTGCAAAGACATAAAGAATTGAGGTTTGGCGCCGAGTGAAGACATGTGCATCTCTGATCTGTGGAACAAATAAACCAAAATAAACTTTGACAGATTTTTATTTTGCCATCGGCTGAAGACAACAACAATCAACAAAGAAAGCAAGACTTTGTAACTTTTGTTTATCACACAACTGGGATTCTTGTGCAAAGAACGGTTGTGGTTTGCACTTGTTTGGTGTGTAGTTGTTAGTACACATGTTCCTTATGTTGCCATAGGTGCACACTTTCTGTAGACTTAAATTCTTGTCTGTTGTGATGAAGTGAAGCTGGTCCTGTCTGCAGCTTTTTTACTTGTTTTATTTGTTATACTCATAGGTTTTTCAGGAAGAATACAGCTTGTTTTTCCTGAATCAAGGGGGATCTCTTGTGGCCATCCGGCACACACCGCTGCCAATTAGACACATTTGGTAAGTCTCTCCAAGGGCGTACCGCATTCTTTTTAGAGACTGTACTAAATCTTCAAAACAAGGAGTTAGACTGCTTTTCTGCAGAGATTTTCTTACTGTTTGTGTCTGGTCTGTCTGTGATCCAACCATTGTTCTTTCCCTTAGGCTGAGTTTTGATGAGGGCAGAAGCTGGGACAAATATAGCTTCACCTCCTCTCCGCTGTATGTTGACGGGGTGCTGGGGGAGCCTGGGGAGGACACCCTCATAATGACGTAAGATAAGAAGAAACCACAGGGAACTGACGTGTTTCTGGTTTAAGTATTCCACTGGGTAATAACATATTACCCCAATGAAGACTTAGTAGTGTACATAAATATTCTATTATAGAGTCTATTTAATGTGGTTTTGAAAGGGTTTCATATGCCCAAATTGCGGATGAGTTTCTCTACCCACAGAGGAATATGGATTAAAGCTGTTGCCTTCAAATTACCCATAGAGGAGTTGAGGTTGTTTTTTTTCTACCAAATGTTTTTGATATTGTATATTTTGCTTGTTTGTGCAGAATCTTTGGTCATTTTAGCCATCGATCTGAGTGGCAACTTGTCAAAATTGACTTCCAGTCCATTTTCAAACACCGCTGCACATCTGAAGATTACATGACATGGCAGTTACACAATGAGGTAAGAGGGTCTGAACAAACCCAAGTGAATCTCTTTGAGTCACTCACACAATAAAAGCAAGATGGTACAAGACAAAAAAAAGGCAAAAGGAGCCTCTGAAATGTTTATGATGCATTATTTATCACAGGGCGAAGTGTGCATCATGGGAATGAAGAGAATCTTCCAAAAACTGAAAGCAAACGTTCGATGTGTCAACACCAGAAATCAGTATATTTCCCAGATGTCAGACTCCTGCCCGTGCACAGAGGCAGATTTTGAGTGGTGAGTTTCCTACTCTGTAGCTGCACTACTCCTTTCACTTCATTACATCCAACGCACAACACATTATCAATCTCCAGAGGCAGAGTCTGTGAAGCTCTCTAGGCACAACAAGAGGAGTGTTTGAAGAGATATATTTTAGGATTTAAAACTTTTTATCTTATTTCTGTTATCTTTCTGTCCACTTAGGATTGCAAGTGTGTAATATGACTTAAGAAACATGCAATCAGTTGTCTGCTAGGCATGGATAATGTTTATATACGATTATGGTTGCAATCAATATGCCAAAACAGATTTTCTTTTGAATTTGAATTTAATATTCATCCCAATATGGATTAAATAATCAAACTGATGTTTTCAATGCTGTGTACTGTATAATCATATCGTCAATTTAACTGGCAGAAGTTGACTGGAAGTATTAAAGCTCAGCATTAACAGTCAAGTATGTGATAGCAGTACATTTCTGCATCGTTCAAGTTATCTTATATATCCATAATGAATACAACTATTGCCTGATGCTCAAGTCTATTATTATATGTCTAAAAAGTGTCACTTCCAGTCAGTACTTCTCGTACTTTCTTCCATTGGAAAATGAACTGCAGCTTCTAGTTTAGTAACAAGGCTGAACACCACTTTAATACTAAAAGCCTTATTTCAACTTTCCAACTCGTTCTCCTGAGACTGTTTCCCTGATCAACATGACAGATCCATTTGATTTTTCTCAAAGTATAATTATAGTTTTTGTAAACATGCACTATTCTTTCTCTGCTTCAGAAGTTTGATACATAAAACATCAAATCTCACATACTCTGAGCGGCTGTGAAAAGTTTGACTCGATCTTTGAACACCTTTATTCTCAGTAGGGATGCAGTTATTTAGTTTTATTCTTTTTGAGCTGAGTAATTCTATTTGATATTTTAAATGAATGATAACTACTCCCGATAACTCCTCGTGTATCTTTTTCTGTACTTGTTGTTCCGACTGAAACAGCGACTACGGGTTTGAGAGGCAGATTGACGGGCGCTGCACTCCGGCGTTCTGGTTTGTTCCTTCAGCAACATCTAGAGACTGCATCAGGGGGGAGAGCTTCCTCAACACCACAGGGTACACTTTATTCCTTCGTACTGACACGAGCAAGGGGAGTAGCGATGTCAAATTGTCCTTGGTTACTTTCAAACTCAACCTGCTATTTTGTATTTTACCTATTATGCAAAATCCACTTTTTCATGTCTCTTCTACATAAACATGTGTCCCCTCTGTGTAAAGAGATTCTGAAAGTTTCAGGAACAAAGACCCCCTCTCTTTTTGTCCAGATCCATTTATATAAAAACCTGTCTGAAAATGAGCTGATCAGATTGTGGCCAGTTTGTGATGTCATAATGTTTTTTGGGTTGTGTAACCATTAGCCAATCACCAACCAAGATAACATCCCCCCCCCCACCTTATCACCTGAATCTCCTCCTAAAGCACCATTGTGTTCTTTTTAACCAAATATCTCTCAGAGGGGCGTGGGGAGGGGCTCCTTATTTTCATCTAAAGTAACAGACACAGAAGCAGCACTTTTGAAACAGAGCTGAAACAGAGGAGATTATGGGATGCTGCCATGCATGATCTGTTTGGTATTTCAGCCAAACACTTCAGTGACATGTTTGTATGGAACTGAGAAGATTAAAAAGATTCAAGATTCAAAGGTTATTGTCATAATGCACAAAGCTACAGTGTAGAAATGGCAATGACATTCTTCTGACCTGAGCTCCTCCAACAATGCAACATATATTAGAACTATAATATATTGATGACAATGAGTATAATAGGGGACCTTTAATTTAAAACACTATCAATTATAAATACTTAACTTATAAATGGAAGGAGGAAAAATGGAAAACTAACAGGTTAAGAAATGATGAGGCTGTTCTTTAGGATATTTATTGCCAAAATAACCATTGAACTACAAGCCATAACAAGTCGATTGCACCTGAACACCACATGCTGCAATTGATAGTGCTTGTAAACTAGTTGGCAATCGAGTAGTGAAGTCAATGTAATTAAAATGTAATGGACAGATAGTTAAAAACGTCAACATTTTTAACGACAGCTATATTTTGTGTGCTAAGAATATTCTAACAATATAATTGTATTTGTAATAGTGTTGTGTTAACTAACATCTGTTACAAATTGACACGGTTTTAACTGATGGCTGATGTTAATAAAAGCTAATTGAGCTCATCTGATGGAGCGTAGGGGGAATGGTAGACTAAAGAGGTGGTGGTTTCTCTCTTTTGAATGTGTCCCCTGTATATATCTGCTTTTACACACATCCACACACAGTTATATATTTTTGTGTCGCTTATTTGTGTCCTTTGTGGGTCTTAAATGAATTTTAGATACCGCCGGGGTTTGTCTAACAACTGCACAGAGGGGACGCTGTTGAAGTACAGCCCCAGGCGACAGAAGTGTCCCAGCCATGCCCCCCGGGGCCTCCAGCTCTTCACCAGCGAGGGAACACTGGTAGCAGCGCTGGAGAGGAATGTCACTTTCTTGGTCTTTCTGGAAGAGGTGCTGACTTTACTTTATCGAAGCAACAGTAGTGTGTGTGTTACAGTTCTAGGCTGCATGCTTTTTCTTCAGTCTTTTATCTTTATATCACGATGCTGTCAGAGACATAGTGCAGAGGCTGGAGCTCCAGCTTGTCAAATCAATGTGCGGCGACATGATTAACCGCTTGACCTCGTTTTTGTATATATTCTTGTATATATTATGGAAAATGCACTCTGCTATGTGTCACTGTGGCAACACTGAGGCTAAAGTGTGAGTGACAGTATTTTGTTTTCTTTTTGAAGGGTCTCGGCTCCATGACAAGTATAACGGTGGACTTTGGCGACGGGACGGCTATATCATATGTTAACATCAGCTCCATCGATGACGGGGTCAAACACATCTACAGCAGAGTTGGCATCTACCACATTTCTGCTACAGCAAGCAACTCTCTGGGCTTTGACAGGGTCCTACTCTTCCTCCATGTCACCTGTAAGTCAAATCACTGGTAACTGGTTCCAATGAGTTTTGAATGTAAATCCTTGCCCTTTTCCATCCAGAATACTCTTTGAGTTAATGTCTATCTGAATGTATTCACTTGCATAGTACCCTTTTAATTGACCTCATCACATGATAAGGTGAACTTGTTAAGAAATAACCTCATTTTACTTAAGTGACTACACCATAAACTAAGTCTCAATCATTTCTCATGTCTTATCATGAACTATAAGATACTTCAAATAGGTACAACTTCTAGACTTGTGTGCCTTTTACAAAGCAAAAATAATTTTAACACCTGGGCCAACATGCTCTTGACTCTTGTACCTTCAAATTGGCTCGTTAAAGGAAACTACATCCAATATCTCTACACAAAGTTTGGAGTGTCACTCACCCTGTGTAGGCGTGAAAGACGGCTGTTTGTTGTCTCCTGGTTGAAAGAGAGGAGCAGCTGTGGTCAGTTTGAATTCTTCTCATTACAATGGATTCCAAGGGTGACATTTTCAAGGATGTTAAGCATTGAAAGCCTCCACAGACACTTGTCAAATACTCCTGCATTAAATCAGAAAGAGTTCACTCAGTGTGTTGCAGGCTATCATTATTGTGGCAAAATCCATGGCTTCTGTTGCAACTTTGATAGTTGTTTAGCCATATTTAATCACAAGATGTTGATCCATAGTGTTTTTGTTTTCTCTCTTAAGGTCAACTCGAACAGATTCAGCTCTTGGCTCCTTCAGTGGTCGTCAAGAACAAAGCGATAAACCTCACGACGGTGTTACGGCCCAGCAATGTGGGAACAGTCAGCTATTACTGGTGGTTTAATAACAAAACAGAGGTAAGCCTTTATTTTTCATTCTCTACCACGCAGCCTATTTCCTGAATGACATGATAGATTCTCAAGTCGCAGTACATCTTCCTCTCTCTCTGACTCTCTCTCTTTCAGCCTGTTGTGACTCTGGATGGAACGATGTCCTTCACTTTCTCCAAGGAGGGAAGCCACACTGTCACCGTTCAGGCTTCAGTCGGCAATACTGTTCGACAGGACCAAATGACTGTGGCCGTTTATGGTAAACTCAATACAAGTACACATCCTCTTAATATAATTACAAAGTGAAAACTATGAAGTCAATTATGCACTCATCCATTGAGAGTGGATTGAAACATGTTTTACAATCTTCAAAGCCTTTTGACGTGAAAAAAAAGAAGCCTTTCACAAGGTCTGCTTACTGATTTTCCCGAGCTTTCGTGGCCTTCATCAGCGGTTTAATTATTATCACACGAGCTAAAACTATGGAATTCGACCTCATCCTATCAGCTGGTTGTACTGTATGTGGATTTAATTAACTCAAAATCGCTGATGAAGGCCATGACACGTTAAAAAGCAATTTGGTAGACCTTCTAAAATGAATGATTTTTAATAAGAAGCTGATTCCAAGTGTAAGCAACATTATTCTAATTCCGTGTCTATTATATATATATATACATATATATATATATATATATGTCTTACATATGGAACTATTATACCTGTAGTAGTGAATTACGTCTACATTGAACATTCAAAATAAAAACACATATAACTTGGAAATAATGCAACGTTTTTTTACTTTAATGCCTCTATATATTTTTGTTGCAGTTTTAAATTCTTTAAAATGTTCAACAAATTCAAATTGGTTAATATCGTTGAGGCTTCTCTTACGTATATGTTTAAGAAGGCGTTGGATATTAAGTAGATCTCCATTGAAAACAATGCATTTTCTAACTGCCGGTAGTTATAAATGAATATGTTTTATTATAGGAACCCAACTGTCTTGTCTTGTGGTGCCTATTAAACAAAGTTATTGAATTAGTGATGGATAATGATGCATTGCGTGCACATAAATAAAAAACCACAAACCAAATCTTTTTGCTTCTTACCTCGCCAAGATAGAAATGTCATCATACATCTCATGCACCTTTCAGGGGTATAATATGTAAAACCCTATAAACATTTCTGAACCTTGAGACAGAAATAAGTTCAGTTCTCTTCGTCAATTTGCAGTTTGGTAATCACATTACCATTTAAGCCTAGCCTAAATAATTTGTAAGGAATATACAGAGTCAGTACAGTACTCAGTAGTCATTTGAAGTGTCCGAAGTGGATTAGTTCAACAGAAGATATGCATTGTTCTTCATCTCAAATTCTTTCTCACTTTCAGATTATTTCCGGTCCCACATTTTGGGCTTTTCTTCTCATTTGGACGAGCTGAACCCCGGGGTGTCAGAGTGGAGAGAGGACATCAGCCGAGTGGTGAAGAACTCCATGGTCCAGGTCAGATCTTCAGCTGCTAGCTTTTATTATAAAAACTGTAATTCAGTCAGGACTTAACCCTTAATTCGAGAAATACTTAAGTCTTGTCATGTGAGCCACTGACCTTTCCATTCTCGGTTATGCTGCGTTTGTATTGCATACCAGCACTGGACTTCTTTCAATGTCTTTAACCTCACTTTCTGTGTAATTAGTTGTTAACCTCTCCTCGCTGACATGCCACATCACCTGAAATGATTATTAGCAGTGCAAGCTTTCAACTGAACCCGTCAAAAAACTAAAGGGCAGTTAAAGCACCATTGTGACAGTAACCATTTGTTCTCTAAAGAGCTGAATGCCATTGCCTGGAGAGAACACCAAAACCTGAAGTTCAAATAGCGTAACTGCGGTTAGAGAGTCTGGTTTCCCCTTCTCAGACACTGTCAGGATGTCAAAAAGGCAGCAGGTTATGTAAAAGACCTGGATACTGAGCTCTATATATATATATCCTACAGTAGCCCTCAGTATGAAACATTCACTTTGACCTTCTGTCTTGTCAGATATTACCATGGTTTACACCAGGAAGCTGACAGCAGACCTCTGGTTATGGCATACATGCACTAAAAGCCCTGGCTTTTACCAAAGACTGTCAAATTAAACTTGCATGTTTCATTTGATCCGTGCATTACATCTTGACAGTGACTGGTACTTAGGCAAATGATATATGAAGCTGAGAGCTAGCCGTTTTCACTCAATGACACAGGGCACACAAAGCATAGAATATCACCTCAAACACTGTCAATTAAAAAACCTTTTTAAGGAGGTTTTGTTGTTTTTATTAAAGGTCACGGGAATCAACAAGGGACAGCTCCTGGTCACAGTGCTCCCTGGTTTACCAACAACAGCAGAGATTTTCATCCTGCCTGAGAAGAGGCCAAGAGTCGGAGGCATGGATGAAAAGTGGGCTCACCTGGATCAGGTACCGTCTTATTAAACCGTTCAAACAGCCGCTGGCATATGCCCGCTACAATATACATCTGCAATAGACAAAATAAAATATATCTCAACTGAATGTAATGTCTTGCGTGGGTTAATATGTGCAGCACAATATGTACAGAAGCACATGACCTATGTAAAAGGTTACACCATATAGCCATAAATACATACATCACAGTATTTTCCATATTTGTTCACATCTTGGGCTTGAAACCAAAGTTAATTTCCACTTCATTTCATCAGCACTTGTAGTCCAGTTTTCCTTTGTTGGAGGTTTTGCCTGCAGCCAATTTGTGTGATAGCTTTGCTTGTAGCCAAAAGTATCCTGTGCCATAATTTCATCCATAATTTCATCCTGGTATAATGCAACAAAAGAGCCATCATCCTCTATTCATCATCTCCGTTGCAATCTCTTGCCAATATAAAAAAGTTGATTTCAGTTGTGTCTTTCCTTCATATTACTGCAATCATCCTCAATCTATCTCCAATTTCTGTTTGACATTGACGGTAAAGTAGTTTGGGGAGTTTTCTGTTCCATCATATACTTGTATTTTTGAAATTAGTTGTTGAGTTGTTTTAAATCTTATATGCTTCGATGAATACGTTCAAATTAGATCCGCTGTCCTTGGTAGATACTTGAATTATTTTTCCTCTCAGGCAGCCATTGGTTTTCTATAAATGTGAGCCTTCAACGAAAATCAACTTGTAGAGACTTCAAATTTGATTTAGGTGAGGCAATATATCACAATGAGCATCATGTCTGCATTTATCTTCGTCAAAGTTACATTATTGTTGCATTCTAACACAGTTTTAAGTGCAGCTTTATTTGGAAAGTCTGCACTCTGTCCCCGCGTAACAATAAGGTTACGTTTGACAAAAATAAATGCAGACATGATGCTCATTGTGATGGATTACCGAAGTCAGACAAGTTTAAAGTCTCTGCAAATGTATTTTCATACCAGGGAGAAATGATTGGACACCACTGGCTGCATGGTAGGTAGGGGAAACACTATGTTATTCCTCGGAAAAGGTCAGCGGTAATGAAGAGTGTACATTTTTTGTAGTAATTGGGGTAAAAGATGTGGAAAAACTCTGGCGTGGTTCATTAAGGGATAACACGCAGAGAAGAAAAGGAATACTTTTCTATAGATGGCACATAAAACCCGTTTCATCTCATATTTCTCCATAGGACATAATTAGGTTTAAGATTAAACCCCTTTTGATTTCCTGCAGAATTATTCACTTAAAGTACTTCTTCTCAAGCACTGCATTTGTGTTTTTATATTGCAACACAAATTTGATTTATATAATTAAAATATTTTGTATTGCTAATTACTACTTCACTAATTGAATCACAGACAATCAATGTTGTAATGTTCCCACACATTTTGTTTTCAATTCCTAATAAAGGGGTAATACATAATTTCAACACTAGAGGGCAATGTCTTCCCGTGTAAAAGCAACGAGACAGCATCCAGCACTGAAATGAAACTCACCAAGCATCTCCAAACACGCTGTAACCTCACTGCCACCCTTTAGAAGTTTGGAACTTGCTCAAACCTTTAGACAATAACAGTCTCATAATTATTTCAATCCCTCTAATGGCTCTAATTATTGTCTTACGACAAAAACATATTATTTAAAAACTAATCTCTCTCAAGTTATGGATAGCTATTAAATACGTGACAAAACAATAAAACCGTGCTGTTTTTAACGCTTCAGCTGAACCAAAACTAATTTATTCCTCATAACAGAGAGGACCTCAATGTTTCAAAAATAAACATCATTTTGCTGGCTAACGGTCTTCAACTAAGTTAATAGGTATTTAATTACATTGATGCATCATATAATTGGCAGCTTTGAGAAAGGAAACAAACTGGGGCAGGCGGCCTGGATTGGGAATTAAAGAGATGTATTTATCTAAAGCCTGTCTGATTACCTGGCAGAACGTCACAGACAATAGGGTAATAAATCTTCAGTTCACCGCTCTCCTCTCCAGTGAATGACTTGCAATGTGGATGCAATAATTCAGCGTGTGCCCACACATACACACATGCATGTGGTGAGTGTATGTGTGGAGCAGCTTATTAAAATGTGTAATAGATTTACTGACCCTGATGTGCCACTAGAACAAAAAGTAATTATTCATACTGTGTAGTGCAGTCTAATTTTAACCAGTGGAAAGATTTTAGAAAGAGCAAGATGGAATTAGTGAGGCATGGCTAAGGACTCAAATGGGCTCTGGGAAGGCAGTTTGGTCCCCTGTTAAATGACTGCTTCATCTAGGTGTGAAAAAAGCAGCGGGAACTTAAGGCACTTCAGGGAAAAAAATTAAAACAGTTATTTTATGATATAAGAACATACTTTGCTTTCCAATGGCTTTGCCTACGTGAACTTTAAAATCATTAAATCCTTTCGCCCTGAAAACAGGTTTACTGAAAAAAAAAAACAGATGAGAAATTCCATTTCGATCAAAAAAGCACAAGATTTTACTCATTTTTTCTTTTTAAATGTCACTGTCACACCGTAAGCAGGCTCTCCTTTTACCTGATAGGGTTTCCATCGCCATTAACAGAGTGCCGTGTTTCGCTGCAGAAGGTTTGGTTTTCCTTGTGTCATATCAACGTTTGCTCTTCTTTTAAAAGGAAGCAAAAATTGTGATTCATAATTCAGGGTGTTAGATGAAATGACTGTGTTTGAAATATTGATGACTGTAGAATATTGCTGTGCAGCCGTTGCTAACCGAGTCTTCTCTGCTCCATCACTCCTCCTCATAGCTTTCTCAGGTTCTGCTAAGTGCTCTGAACCAAGACCTCATCCAGTTCACACTCAAGCCGGGGGTGCAGGTGAACGTGTACGCCACACAGCTGTCTCCAGGTGAGGCTGCTCCTCTGCCACACACCTACTGAACAAACCCAGTCCTTTTTTGGGAGAGAAGTGCAGTGCAGGTGCTTGTCTCTCGGTAATGTAAGGCAAGACCTTCCAATTTGGAGGTGAAGATGACTTTTAAGTCTAGCAATAATTAAACAAATGGTGAATTGGTAAAAAGATTATAACTTAAATACATTCAAAATGGAAGAGTCTTGTAAATGAAAAATGAAAAGAGAAACCATCAGAATTAGAAAGCAAGTTGATATATTTCATGCTAGATGGTAAAAATAGTTGAGATATAAATTACAAAAAATTATTAATAACCCTCTGGTTGGATGTGAGGATTAATGTATGTAAGAGTATTAATGATGCATCCCTTATCTGTTACATTCTATAAATTATTACTCATCTTTTATTTTGTGTTTTTGTATTCCTCTTTTTCTGTCTTGTGTATGGGTATCTAGTTATTTAATACATTGCAATGTATCATTCTGTTATGTATACCCTGTAACCTGTGTACAATTTCTTAAAATGCAAATAAATCTACTCGGGAACAAACTAGTCTACATGTTCTCAGACATAAACCTTAATATTGCCTGTATTATTGGTGCATTACTTGTTTTTAATATATCCATGGAGAGCAGTGTTAATAGTGAGTAGATTATTCTTGATAAAGTATATGTAACTATCAATGAAAAAAGGAAGTGTTTATTGGACATATCTCTGAGTCCCTATAGTCTCTCACATGGTCAGCATTACAACTGAGCTCTGATACTCCATTGTTGTATTATTTGTATTCCTATGAGATCAGAAATGAGATCAGTTGGCCTTCATGTGCACTCAATTTCTCTTTCATTCTTTCTCCTTGAAAGCTCCTCTTGTGGACAGCAGTGATAGCGGCCATAGCAGCACTGCAGTCATCATGCTGGTGTCAGTCGTTCTGATGGGCCTGGCTGTCTTTCTTATATATAAATTTAAAAGGTACAGTATACGGGATATCATATATTGTAACCATATAAAAGGCACTGGATAACTGTGTGAGAAAATGTGTGCAGATCCATTCTCAGGTTTGCAGACTCGCATCATTACAGAGATATCTACGTTAAGGTAGATGTTATTGTTTGGTGTGTGTGTGCGTGTGTGTTTGCATAACGACCCTTTTTCAGAGTCGGCCCCATTAGCCACAAGCAAACACCTCGCTGCTGAACTCCTAAAAGTTTCCAGAAGTATTCCGACTCCATATATCTCAGAGTTATGGACACGGGCGTCACAATAATGGCTCTAGGAATAAGACAATTCCCCTCTGTCTCAATCTGCGGAATATTACAGGGAATGACAGTCTAATCAATTCTCCCAGAGAGCTGAATGGGTGTCAGAGTCCTGCAGTTATCAATATTCATCTATCTGACAATGTGAGGGTTGACCTTTCGGGAAATGCTAAACACAGCCATCCAAGGTGAGGCACACTCTGCAGAATGGCAGGAAAGGTTGAGGAGATAAGCCCTGAGACAACGTACATTATACAGTGAGGGACGTACAGTAAATAGCGTCCTCTGCAGCAGCTAATCCCGTGCCAATCACAGGGCTCATTTAGGGGCCATTGTAGATGTTGAAGAATTGTCCTCATTATAAATTAAAACATTGCTTAACTCTAACTTTCAAGATCCTTATTACTAAATTAAGGAAATCAACTTTTACTTTCTAAAGCTGCCTGAAATGTCACAGCTGCAGCAGGAAACCACGAGGGGCGCCTGTGAAATTAGAAAGGCAAGATGTTAGTTTTAAGCAGAATTGGGGGTGCATCTGAGGGGGATGAAAAATTGATTGAAAATGGAGGTGAACAATATGAAAGTGAGGGAGCAATGCCCAGTGGAATGTGAAATGCCCTAGTTTCCAGCTTTCAAGCAATCCTCTCCCATCCTTAACAGTTAAAAATAGTGTGTGACACATTATGCTTAGTGTGAGCATTAGAGAAACAGACCTGATGGCGGGTTTCCATTTGCTTGCCTCTTATATATATATCTCTCTCTTTTCTTTTTTCTTACCCCATGGCATGACCTACAGGAAGATCCCGGGCATCATCACTTACACAGCGGAGCAGCCTGACAAAGAACAAGAGGTCATCCCCACGGTAACCTCCATCGCCATCCCAAACCCTGAGGGGGACCAGCTGACCTCCCTGGATCGGGTGGATGTACAGCTGGATTCAAAAGGCAGAGGTATTCGTTGGTCTTCTTTTAGGCTACAGTCATCCCTCAAGAATATTTAGCGTTTATCACACAGTCATTTTCAGATTCTCATGTTGGCAAATGAGGGTCTCATCCTCTAAGCGGTGTTTTATTCTATCACTTGATACATTCATTTGGTGATATGTCTGTGGTGTAACTGCAGTTAAAGAGGGCTGGTAATCGCCAGCAGAATGTTCATTGATGCAGCTTCCGAATGTTGGTTTGTTGTTCATATCAAAACCAGAATAAACTAAACGGTAAAATTGTCCATAAGAAACAAACCACTTGGTTTTTATATGCAAAACTTTTGAGATATCCAACTATTTCTCAAGTATTAAATTGTTCCTATAAAAGAATTATTTACAACAATTATGAAGAGCAAAGCACTAAAGGTACGGTACAGTTATATAATGTATTACACACCCTAAAAGCACAGTTATATATTACACTTGAACGACTGCATCACTTCACTTGAAGCCCATAATGTGCATGTGAGGAAAAGAAGAAAGACTTTTCCTGACCATTTCTTTAGACTTGTGGAGTCATTATTCTTGTTAATTAGCACGGAAGACTTGAGTTGGCTATCAAAATACAAAATATTTAAGCGTGCCAGTTTCTAAAGAAAGCCTTGGAGACAGAGAGACGGTAACCAGGATACACTTTAAATCTTTTATAATTTCTTTACTTTTCTCTGTGGTCATGTGTATAGCTTCTCTGCAGTTTAACACATACACATATGTTACTTAAGAGTACATATAATGTTATAACTCATGTTTCCCTTTCCTTCCCTCCAGAAGTGTGATATGTTCAAAAGTTGGCAGTGTCTTGTAATTCCATGTGGGATAGGCAACATGGTTGGCATGGCATAGAAATAAAAACAAATTACCTGGCAATGTGCAATCAGCATTTTCTGTTCAAATGAACTCTATCAACTTGAGCATTGCTCTCATAAACCTCTCACAGTTTGATGATTACTAAGAAAATGCCCATTACCAAACCAAAATGGTGATACTGCCTCCTTTTTTAGGGGCGGCTAATGTGACCATACTTAACCTGAGAATAGTTTCTGAATAGATTTGTTGCTGTTGCATTTTTAAAATGTAATTATTTTGCGCAATAAGCCCCACAAACATTTAACTCACATCGTTGCTTGAGGTTTTAATCACATAAACGGATATCCCACAACCTTATTGCATAGAACAATAATCTAGTTATACATACAAGGAAGGCACATAACACAAGGGTTAACAGGAAACAGGTTTATTGTGAAATTATTCTTTTTATAGCAGTGAAGTTTTCACCAAAGTTGTGTTACAAAATGCAGTGACACGAAAGAGATACTGGATATTCACCCATTGTAAGTGCTGATGCTACACCCCCTCCCTTTATTATCATAAAGGAGGTGCCAAGATATAGTTGTTATTATTATGTGCGGTATATTTATGTATTTGCCAACCTGAGTTTGTCACAGCAAGGTATTAGTATTCACAGGTAAGTGAAGCATAATCAATTGCGAGCTAAAGTGATGAGAATGTCTAGGTGAATTATTTGATCCAGTAAAATAATTAGTGCATCAGGAAAGTAGCGGAGTGTTGAAAGCATTTTCATCAAGAAATATCTACGAGGTTCCAGTTGATTTACTTCTAAACAATCGACCCATCCAAGATAAATGTGTTTGCCTGCAAAAATACAGCCGTATGCAAATGGGAAAACATAAAATTCCACCTGTCTCTTTTCTTTCTTCTCCCTTGTCAGGCTACCTGCCATCTCACACAGACATCAAGCTCTCTGATGAAGCGCCCCATGTGTTTTAATGTTGAGAGTCTATGACCAACTCGAAAGCAATACATCTTCCTTGGCAGTTACTTCCAGCAAGCTATGAAACCACGGTCACAATGAATGGTCTCGAGTGTTTTGCTACCCATGCATGGATGGACCAGTTCACACTGTGCTGCCTAATCCCTCCGAGGAAACTGTACAGATTTATACTTGCTTCTTGAAAAGGGACACTTTTTGACTGAAAATACTTGTATTTTTGCAAGGACATTGATCTTTTTATGTAAATAATGTACATCCATAATGGAAATAGTAAAAACTATTTGTCTCAGCTGGTTACAGCTGCATCTGCTCAAATATGAAAATATAAAACGGCGGGACAGAATTGATGTATAATAATATGTGAAAAAAATTATCCTATTTCTGTTCTCTGGGCTTGTGTTTGTGAAGTTTACTTTGTTTGACTATGTGGAAACAGCTTATCTGAGTAAGACAGTGAGGGAAGCAGATTCATTAAGCTCTGTACAATCAGTACATCTTATCACCAGATTCTCATCAAATGAAAGCTTGCAATATCCAGGAGATGGAGGGCTCCAAGTCCCAGATCTGTGTATTCCATCAAGCCTGTCTCTTTGCAGCTCAACATGTTTTATATGTCATAACAAAAATAAGAACAGAAGATTAAAGTGGATAAACTAGATAGGTATATACAGTAGGTGGGGAACTAAGCAATGCCTCTTGTTTAGGAGACTCGCATCAGTCATTTTAGTGACACTGGAATGAATGCTAACATGATACTGTAAATGTGGAACCTACTTAAAACCTGATTATACACAGATCTGTCTAAGTCATGCTCATGGTTATTGTTGCAGCTGCATCCTATGCGTGATTGTTTTACTGTCAATTTGGCTGTAAATCAGTGCGATGACTTTTAAACTTGTGATTCCTACTTATTCGTTGCCCAGAGCTTTTCTTGTACATTCTGGTTTCCATAGAAAACTAAATGTAAATGTTCTGAATAATTCCCATGTTAACAAAGAAGCTAAAGTACAGCAGACAACACATGCTGCAATGCAGTAAGGAAGAGGCTAAATCTGAATTTTCTTTAGTAATTAGTCAATGATGTATTAGCTATTTGTTTGTGTTTGGTTTGAGTTAAAAAAAAACATTTTCTCCTTGACACAGTTACAAAATGATTCCCATGTTTGTGTTGTTCCTTTGAACTGATCCCAGTGTGAAGGTTGTGGTGCCTTCTCACATACAACTCTAAAACAACACCGGTTCAATGGAGAAATATCCTCTCATCTTTACACCTTTTTATTTATTCTGGACTGTTTATCTACCACACTGATACCAGCATCCCCACTTGGCATCTCCTCGGTTAACAGGAACGCAGAGGAGCCTGCAGTCTGTTCTAGGTTTACCCCGAAGGACTCAGCGGACAAAAGGCTGCAGATTCGTTCCTTTTCTTTGCTGCGAGGGATACAGAGGTAGAGAAGACGTATCTCCTGTCAACAAGGCTCAGCCTACGCACAGAGCTTTGGTCAGCCGCTGTCTCTTTGGGATAAGTACTGAAGTTCTTCTTCATCAAACTTTTATTTTCAAGTGTTGTCAGCATCATATGTCAGTAAGACAAATTGACTAGAGGCTTCCCATACTTCTTCCCTCCCATCCTGCGATTGAGCCTGAAGCGTAAATAAACTCGTCATCGGGCGAACGCTGTCTCTCCACACCATCAGTTTTTCATATTTATTTAACAAACCTTTTGTACATTCCCAATCAAACTGTGAATACGATTGTAAACAGAATTGCATGATTTTTTTTTTGTTTTCCTCCAAGATATTTCAAATGTGTTTTAATTAGGCAGAAAACTGACTTGTTAGGAATGTGAACTGCAGTGTGTTTTCCGTTTCTCAAAGGCTAGACAACTCATTCATTACAAGTGACTTGATTATCCAGTGGGTTGTTACTGTGTTTTTCATTTGATCGCGCTGAAGTAACCATTGTTGCGGAATAAAGCAGAAACAGCATTAATGCGGCGTGGCTGTCTAGTAAACTCATTTCTAAAAGCAATAACTGCTTTATGTTTTTCTGTAGTCGTCAATGTATAGATCCATGTAGCTCACTGCAGGAGTTAGTTCTGTTTGACCTTTGATTTAATCAATCAAGACTTCATGAAGTGCGACACTACAGTATGACTCATGTTGGTAATTTTGATCGCCAGGCACACTTTCTTTGTTTCTTTTCTGTCTTTTTCCTCTAACAAGTGATGCTTAGCATGCCCGAAGTTTCAGTGCAGTCATTTGCATTACACAATGGGTCCGAGCGGCAGGACAATGAAAAGCACCAAGTAGCCTGGAGAGATTCTAATGGGCTGCTTCCTTGGCTCTCCCACCGTGCAACAAATTAATTATCCCTTCTCCAGGAAGGAGAGAGAGAGGGCATCCAAAGAACGCCGCCTGTTTCTATAAAGCTTCTTGACATCACACACACCACACACACACACACACACACACACACACACACACACACACACACACACACACACACACACACCACACAATCGTGGCAGATTTGTCCCAGACTGGGGTAGCACCTTGAATGAAAAATGTCCCACAACAATAACCCACAGCAATATTGTGTTAGCCACAGTGTGAAATTGATGAGCATGTTTCCTTTCATTGAGTGCTACATTAGTGTCTGGCTGCAGCGAATCATCCATTAGGGATTGTCACCGTTCAATTTGATTTTGCACCGCCGAACATCCCAGGGCAGTTAGAGAAAGGCCTTGGTGTTAATTCAGACTGAGAGCACGAGCAAGAATAAGACTCTCGGGGCGTTGGTGGCTGTTGAAGTGATGAAGATTGGTGTGCGATTTGAAATAAAAAAAAATGCAAAACGGAGGAACAAGGGCCTTGTTGCTGCATCTTTGTGTGAAAAGAATCATTTCTACTAATCAGCCACACCGTCCAACCTTTCTATCGCTTTTATTTGTCTCCTTCTGAATCTGAAGATGGAGAATAAGCAGTACCAACGCCAGCAGTTCTTCTTTACAAAATCTAATCACATGACTACATCCTCAGTAATTGTTCCATTAAATAGAACCCATCTGTAACTGGCAACTTGAGTGATGGCGCCATGGAGGTAAAATGAAGCTCAGTCAAAGTGTCAGATGGCAATCTTCACATGGGTGTTATCACACTTCTGCTCATTAAAAGTGACTTCAGAGCCTCTGAGGGATCATTAAACGTGTGACACTGGCTGCAGCAAGGCACCTGAGTTTTAGATAACTCTGAATAAGAGATGTCTGAGTTGCCATGAGATGAAAACAGCCTGTCTTTGCATCATTTCGTCAGGAAAAAAAGACTAAACAATATATTTGCATATCATAATCAAAGTGTATACTGCGTGTGAATGCAAAAATCACAAAAACATAATTCCATATAAAAATACATTTATTTTGAACAATTTTAAAATGGCAATTTGTTCACAGTAAGAAATATGATTCAAAACAAGACAATATATATATATATATATTGGACAAAAATTAACAATATCATAGATCATGCACAACTTTTGCACAACTAGACTATAAGACAAGGTGTTTAATAATTTGTTTAATGTGTAAACTTTAAACCAACCGTGGTATATACACAGTACTCGCTCACCCTAATGTATTCATTTATCTTTTATCACAGATAATTAGGGCATGCTTCTGTACAAAAGAAATAAAAAAGAGGACAAACAGCTTGTTGCTAGACTGAGGGTCGTAGAAACACTGCCTGTTCAGTGAGAGGACTTTACAATAAAGTAGGACGACGTAGCCTTTACATTTCTTCTTCTTTTATGTACAAGTTTACATTATTTCCACCTCTAAGGCCAGACCGTCCATAATAACACATTTTTGTTTTGAACGACGTTCTGAGACAGTCATTGAAAGCACCGTGTTATCTTACAGAGCCTTCTACATATTTCCTAAAACCACCACAACAGTCAGATTTTGACATTTTTATATAAATATTCATAAGTGTATATTTACAACTCAAAGACCTCTAGTTAAAGGGCGGGAAATGTTCATGTTTATCCAGAGCTTAAAGTTAAATGGTTTATTTAACATAAAAAATAATGATTTAAATGTTGTATTAATTATATTTCTGTGGTATGAAGGCAGGGCACGATGTGTTCTTCCTTAAACAGACAACTTTTGTTTTTTGTGGGTTGTCTATTAGGGATATAAAGAAAAGATGAAATTATAGAAAGAAAATAAAAATGTAACACTTGACAAATTTTATAGCCGGTTGGCTCATTTTGTGTGTTAGAGGGAAACATTTTTATAACATTAAAAGAGTGTATCATTTGTATCCCTGTATTATATTGTTCCTCAAGGGGCTTAATGTCCTCATAGTAGGTCATTATCATCCTCTGTCATTAAATGCTGAATTCAACACAACTCAACATAACTATCAGACTTTTACACAGTAAAGCCAATACGTCCTTTCTCTTGTACTGACCCATTAAATTAAATGGTACTTTTCTCATTTGATTGTTTATCTAATAGCTTTTTGGTTCGGTTTTCCTACCCTTTGTTTCACGTAATTAAGAAAAACGATGATTTGTCACAGGCAGTACAGAATTCATCAAAAGTACACAATGGCAGCTGATTATTCATAAAGTACTCTCATTAGCAATACATCCACAGTTTGACTTAAAGCTAGTCAATCTGGATGCTAATTGGACATTTTTTGCCCGATAACATTATAATCCAATTTCTTTAATTCCCCGCTCCCAAACTAGAGGCCATTGAGTCTTACTCCGTGGATTGATCTTCATCAAGTATTATAGATACTTACTCTACCCATGTGGGTGACAAACATGACTAAAGGATAGCAGCTATTAGCGTGAGTTGAATTGTAAAAAACTAAACTAAAATCAATGCTAAACAAAGCAAACAATTTCAGCACAATTGTAACACAACGATCTGTACTCACTCAGCAACAAAGTCTTAGACATTAGTACAATTTGGAAATTCCCTCGTGACAATTCTCTCCATATTTCTTCCAATTCCGCCTGAAAAACATGTGCAGAGAAACAAAAAGAGAATAAATACAGGGACAGGTTTTTGCCTTGACATCACATGCTCATCACAAGTTGCTTGTTTTAAGGATTTAGAAATGAAAGACAAACAACTTATGTTATATTCATGCTTCATCTACATGACATTGATTGCAGGCTGAAGAAATAACTGTCTACAACATCAACAAAAAAACTCAAGGTTCATTCTCGCTTCCTCTCTAATCTGTCTACTGGAAGATCAAATTGTTTCTAAAAGCTTTTAAACTTAATTATGAATTCCTCAGCAGTGCATCTTGGTTGAAAAGCCCCCCGTTGCCTCAGAGGAACATGGCCTCTCCACACAGCGCTGAGCTGGTGATGGAGGGCGGATAAGATCGCCGTGACAAGTGGGGTCGTTCAGATTGTGCAAACACGGGTCTATTCAAAAAGGTGCCACTTTTATCTCTCAACTGTGTCAGTACCGTAGTTTGAATTCAGGGATTTCTCTAAAGCAGCGTGAAGTGAAGCCAATTTTCCTGTTCGCCCAAATAACTAATAACCTCGCAGTAAACTCATCAAGGAAGAGATCCTGCTGTCAGCCCAGATTTGTTGAAGAAAATATGATTTATCAGATTTAAATTGCTTTCAAGCTGAGAATATTTACAAATGAAATGCACGTAGTCTGTAGCACAATTTGTAATGTACAGGATAAGAGTGGGGTACATGTTTGATACCATTTAAACTTAAGAAGGTTAAATCTAATATTTTAATATCTCAGGGGGCTCAATACAAATTACTGGGACGATCCACACGGAGCTGAAAGGAGTGACCTGGGGACAGATTTATGAAGCCTTCAAATGTATGAATACAAAATAAAAAGGTGAAAAAAAGAAGTTATTTATCAGAATAATTATACAATTTAATAATCCTCTTTTTGTGTGTCCCTACCATCTCCTGCTGGCTTCAGCTACTAAATGCTCCACTCTGTTTACAGCTATAGTCGCTAACTGCGTCTTTCAGTCCTTTGTGCTCAGCAGGTTGCACACACTGGGTCTTAAGTGCTTTTCCAATACAGCCGGCTGCTGTGACGCTTTTACAGTAAAGAACATTTAAACAATGAGCTAACACGTGTTACATAAATATTCATTATAGCTGCGTTAGGGATAAACAAAAAATAAATTATACACTACAACTGTTGTGAATAACATCAATAAGTAAAATGTTAATATTTTTAAAAGAACAACAATGAAGCTGATGTTGGTTGTCTCTGATTGGCTGTTAAGACATGTGATTAATGACGTGATTTATTGTGAGGTGCTCTAAAAGATTATTCTCTCACACTTCAATTGTGTAGGAGTCAGTCGCTTGATAAATGTGTTTTATTCTTGAAGCTCATTTGTCTTTTAAAGCTTTAGTTGGAATTTCAACTGAACTGCATGTTTCTACTTACTTATTATGAAACATGAGGCCATGAGAACTGTCATGTTCATCATTCACAGCCAATTTGTATCAACATTAATCAATACATCAACTTTTTTTTTTTAATCTGTCAAATTCCGTTTAACATGTTTAAATCTTCATTTCAACCTTCATGAATTTTAATTTCACATCATGGCCCCTGCTGTGCTGTGAAAACTATCAAGGAATAGCATATTCTTCCTCTTCTTAGAGCTTGTAAAGCCATTTGGACTAAAATTAGAACACATAAAATCACTGAACCCAGACATTCATTAAATTAAAACTGGTTAATGTTCCTCTTCTGGTAGGGGGCATGTTTTCCACCAGCTGGAGCAAGGTCTGGCTTACAGGCAATGAAACATCTGTACTTTATAACATATACGCCAGAGGCATATTGTCTTTATACTGGGCACATAATTAAACTACAAAATCAGAAAAAGTCGCAATTCAATAGTGGAGGAAGAAGGCAATGTTCTTAATGGATGAATGATTACCGAACGATGGCCTGCTCTAGCTGATTATATATTTTATTATATGCTTGTAAAGTGAATACGACAGACTTGTAACCCAGTGAAAATCTAACTGCATGTGAATCAAACCGAGCTTCAGAATATTAATGACAAATTCAATTAATTTCATCTAGCGATCCCTAAATTAAAAGGTCCCACGCTGCCCTGCCCTTTTATAAATAAACTCTTCTGATGCCACAAAAAAGGAGTTCATTTGTTTCAGATCAGCAAGGACTTTGAAAGTAGAAACAGCTGAGAAATGAAGAATAGCCAAAGTGCTGAGCGACCAGAAAACGGCCTGCAGCACACATGTCTTTGTCAGGAGCACTGCAGTGCTACTTTTGTCAAATAATCCAGTGTCTGCAGGGACTGCTCTCATCTAAAAGACATCACGGTGGATGTCAACCATAGCAATCATAAAGTTAACTTGTCATCGTGATATCTGGTTACTGGGCTGCAGTTGAGCTTGTGGCGTGCAATTTGCAAAAAATATGACACATTTCATCGAGAGAGACGTTCCAGCAGCTCAGATATGAGCTGCACTTCAAGGTACACTCAGTATTTTGTGTCAACACAAGGATACAGTTACAGTATATTCAAAACAGATGGGCAGGGAAGCGTTTTAAGGGCAATAAAATGTTAATCAGTATCAGTCTCTTAAAGTGACAGTCATCCTTTAAATCCGGTATTAGTGTGTCTAAGCAGTACGCATGTATTCATATTCTGTATTTAATTAAGTCTAAAACGCAACTGTCATACATTATACTGTAGTTTCCTTAATTAAAAAAAAAATCCACTTTTCTTTCCAACGTACATTTCTTAGTTATTTTCTTAGATTAATTTAGATAGATATGACTTTATATCTATTTTTTACATGTTTCTCCATTTGGTGTATGCAGTTGTTAGCTACTTTTGTCATAAAAATGTCATTTGAATTTGTCTGCATCAATAATAATTCAAAAGTAAAATATATTTCATGATATAATAAAGAAATATCGGTACCACTTTACAATAAGACTACCCTTATAAAGGATTCATAAAGGGTTTATAATTAGGTTATGAATTAGGTTGTAAACACTTTATTAATCATTAAGAACCATTTATAAACCAGTTCTAACATAGTTTTCATACATCAACACAGGCTCACCATTTGGTAAGATGGCTAAGCCTTATATTGGCTACTTAGCGAGAATCAACTCAGTGAACAACAGATACCAAGGATGCTGGCTGAGGAAGAAGACAAAGTAAGCTAAGTAGCCAATAGAAGGCTTAGCAGTCCAGATAAATGTGGGCTCACTATTTGGCAAGCAACCGGTCACAGTTGCCCTGTTTATCTCATGTCTTATTAAAGCTTATTAATGATTTATAAAGTGTTCACAACCTAATTAATAAATGAATTACAAACTATTCGTAAACCCTTTATAAGGGTAGTCTTATTGTAAAGTGGTACCGAAATATCCTGCATTTTGAGTACTTTTATGTTTGTACTTTACTAAATTTCCTTAAAACTACTTCATACGGTTTTGAATGCAGGATTTGTACTTGATCCAGTTTCACTTGTAAATTGTGGTATAGCTAAAGATATCTTAATACCCCTCCCACCTCTGCTTTAAATGCTGTATATTAATTTAACAACTTGCAGCTAACGTACCACTGCTCCTGGCCTCCAGCTCCTTTTCCATAAGTTCTTTCGGAGAGGGAAACTCGCTGAGCTTGACCTTGGACATGTTGTCGTTCTGCCCGACTGTACTGATCACCTCCGGGTCCTTCTCCCTACTGTCCTCAGTCTGAACATGGATCCAAGGGATTTTCCTTATAAAAATACGATAGCAGAGCAACTGTGTAAGGCTTTTTGAAACAACAAATATACACTGTGTCTGATTTTCACATTTGACTTTTTAATCAAAGTGAACGTACCTTTTAAACTTGTAGATGAAGAAGGCCCCTAAACCAACCAACACCACGGTTAGCAGCAGCAGCATGGCCGACCCACTGTGGATGGAGTTTGAATCCACAAGGGGAGCTGAAAGACAAACGGATCTCAAGAGTGACATATTCTGACCGAGACAATTGCTCTCTTTTTGTTCCTTAACCATGTCTTATTACCAGGAGATTACTTCCATCACCCCATGTCATGTAAACGCTGCTTGAAGAGCTACTCTCTGCATGTTATCCCCACAGGGTTTTAAAAGGAACCTTTAGGAGGTGTACTTCCTCTCCCTGGGGTCCGTCGTGCAGGTAGCTTATGCATAGTCATGCCTTTTTAAATGCTGAGATGCAATATTCAAAGTATTGCCACTCGCCTCCCGTCTTTCTCTCCTTCAGAGAGAGGACTATGAAGTCTATGACCTTTCTAGATCATTTTAAAAGGCAACGCAGACCTTTGTAAGCAGACACAAATGAAGACAGATCCGTTGGTAGATGAAAAGGGTAAAGCTATGCAGGGTTGATCGACACATTTTTGCGATATGCTAATGACCTGGTGACCCTGCCGATTTCCTCAGTGCATACCAAATGCTTTCTTTGTCAATCAAGTCATTGATTGGCTGATTACAAAAGAGAACTACTGTCTCATAGCCTCAGGCAGAAATCTTATGCACTGTGAAATCTATTGAAATTATGTGATATACACAGTCCCATATAAATGTCACTCATAGTTTTGTCTTCTTTTTTCAGGGTTTGGGAACTCAATCTCAAATCATCCTAAAAAAGACATACAGTTTATCTGTTTCACAGCTTCAAGCAGAACAAACACTGTAGACATGCTGCACTATACCGGAATAGATTAACACTGAAGTTTATGCTTTTTTATGTACATCCAAAATTGTTTTAAATGCAGCAATTACATTGGAACAAGTGTAAGGATATGATAGGCAATAGTTACAAACAAACTTACCCAACGTTTGTTGAGTCATGTAGACAACTATGCGAATATCTGCTTTCAGCTCAAACTGGATCAGGCCTTGGTTCAGGGCAGTGACAAAAATGTCCGATATCTGTTCAGGTATAAAACAGAGAATTGTACATAATGCTAGACTAAATATAAATACAATTAAGTTCACCTAATCATATTATGAAGTATCGATGTATAACTTTAAAAAATAGTACACTTTCATAGGAGTAAACCACCACTCATGTCTGTTACACATTGATTATTTTATATAGGCCAGAAAGTTAATAGCGTAGCTTAGCATAATGACTGTAGGGTAGACAGGTAGCCTGGCTCCCTCTATAATAAAAAAATCACCAACAAATCCCAAAACTTGACTAATTGGATTGTCATTGTCTAAAGCATGTTAACACAAGAACATGTCATTTTTAAATGTTTACTGTATACAGGAAAAACAAACTAATGTGCCATAACAGTAGAAGTGAAACAGCTTTTATAGATATAAGTGTACTATTTTATTATAATATTTATTCAATATCCTACCCTATCTAGAGCCTCTTCCCCCCCTTTCCTGTTCTCAGTAGATGTGTATTCATCAGGCAGGATGAAGAGCTCTGCTGTAGAAGGGAGTCCAGGATACAAAGACACCAGCAGCTGATCCTCAGAAACTCCAGACACCTGCAGCCAGAGGACAACACAACCATTTTTTAATCATGTAGTGTGTAATGTTAAACAATGGCTTTTTGAGAACCAACAACAGCAACAAGATGCTATTTTTACCAACCTTTATCATACATTTAGTAGATTGTGTATCATCCGATATGTATTTTGTCCAACTGTAGTGTCAATGGATTTTAAAACAATGTATTACGTTTTTTACAACAAATATTTTGAACTCATTATTTGTGGATGCCTGCACAGCATCATGCCAAGGAGCTGCGAAAAAAAACACTTAAGCCGACTGCGGTACATTAATATTTGTTTGAATGTTGATGTATAAATAAAAACTTGAATGGAGGGAATTGCACTGTTGTGTCTAAACTTTGTTTAATAAAGTCAAAATTGCCAAAAGTCCACAGTTTGAGATCAGGTTCAATTACAGTTCACACTAGATAACCGTGTCTGGTGGCTGTTGTCAAATGTAAAAACAACAACTCTCACACATGGACCATAAAACATCATGAATACAGTATCAATACTGCATACAGTCATACAATAATAATGACTGAGAGCCACTGGTGGCTGATGTTGCCTCCAGGAGAGGCCTCAGAGCATTATGGGCTGGATGTACCTGTGACAGAGCTGTCCGCACCACGCGTCCGATGTCCTCCCTCCACTCTGGGATGTCAGGGTTGTGCTCATCAAGAGCCGGCGAGAACGACAACAGCAGCGACCTGAAGAACTCTGCAAAAACGGCAAAGTGATGTGTGTTGCAATATGAATGTTACTTCTGGTTTCGTTCTGATTAATCTGATGTGCAGTTTTGTCTTTTCTCATTTGGCATCATACGCCTTGAAGTTAATTGCTCCTCAAGATTTCGTGTTTGCACACCGTGACATTTTATTCATTAGATAAGTCCACATCAACATGGCGTTGCTTGCAGGATGGACCGAGAGGCATAGTACTTTCCCGGAGAAAGCATATTGCATATTCATGTAACGTGCATCGCACCAATTAAAGTGCTTTGAAGACAGTCTTGCCCACTCACCTTTAACAGTTAAAACTTTTGAATCTTGCAATATGATGCTCCCAGAAGCAATCTGGACCGTGACCTTGTTATTTCCTCCTTTCTGAAACGTGTATGAGACGCTTCCCTCCAAGGTTATAATGGGCTGGATTTCAAAAGGAAACACAGAGAATTTCACAGAAAAACCCTGCATCCTCTCCGCTGAATATAGAATACGGCGTACATGTAGCCCTTGACACACTGTATAATAAGGAGCTGCTGCCGTGAAAACAATCAACTTGATAAATAAACAGGACTAGCCATCCTAGCTGGCTACCGCAGAAACGCAGTCACGTGCAGTCACATTTCACATGATTTGTGTGAAGGCTTCGTGGATTTACACAACAAGACAAGGACGCCAAGAGAAGGTGGAAAATACTGCGGTAAACAGGACAGAAAGTGTTTGTGTGTGGAACAGTGGGAGTGGGCGGAGAAGCTTCTCACCTCGGAGCTGTTGTGAAACCACCAGAAGAAGGTCAATGTTCTGGTGTGACTCGGCCAAACCACCGCAGTGAGATTAACCTCCTTCCCCCTGATGGCTACGATAGGAGCGGAGAGATACACCCGCTCCACTGGACCTGAGGCCACAACACATACACCAACACACATCATGCATAAACACATTATAAACGTGGCATACAAATAAATGCAAGTACACGTTAAACACACACAAATTCATCAAACATTGAGTCCTACTGCATTTACAGCTCATGTACATTTAGCTCCAGGTGTGTGTTTTTCCGTATACCAAGGCTAAAATGCATACGAAATAATGCAGCCATGACTGAAATGGAATTCAGCAGAGTGGGGACGTGACTATCCATGAAAGAGAAGAGATTCATGCTATATGCACTGCCACAGGACTGAGTAATGATGTTTCTTATTCACATACTGGTGATGTGTAAAAACAGTATGCTGCTGTCAGATCCCTGGCTGTTCTCAGCCATAGCTGTCACTCGGTAAATCCCAGTCGCTCTGTAGATGTGGCTGATGCCATCATCCGTCCTGCTCAAGTTAGAGTATATGATCTTGATGCCATCTCCGAAGTCTAGCTGGATGCTGGTCCTCAGCGAGTCTCCCTGTGCACAGACGGTAAGACATGACATCTGTCAACACGGCTTAGGACAGGATGCTTCAATTAGAAGGAATACAAGTGCAGTCCACCACGAAAGTGCCTGTGCTGAGACGCACTATCAGCTGTGTCACAAACACTTTGCAGGTGAATATAAATGTTCAGAGACAGAAATTCAACAGAGAAAAGAAGAGGAAAAGTAAAAACAGAACTTCAGAGGTCATAACAAAAAGTACCAAGGATTAGTTGATCTTCACTAGCCTAGTTCCTTTGTCTTTCCTTTGACAACAGCCTTTAAAACGTACTAATCTTCTATGTGGAACAAACCCACAACCTCAGCCTGTAGAAGTATTCTATAAAAATCGATAAAATATCCATAGTATAGGATGTCAGAAAAAAAATCATACTACTTACTGTATACCATGAAATCATCATAAAAAAGTAAAGAAATACATTTCTCTTAATATGTCATAGTAGTATGCCATGAAATGTTGTAAATAGAATTGTCATAATTAGGTATGATACAAAAATATAAACTGAAAATATTCATAAGAAATCCTAGAATAGTATGCAACAAAACCTTAAAAACATTCAAAAGGTGCCAAAACATTTTCATGTTTTGAATGAAAAGAGATTGTCATACTATAGCAGGCTTTTACAGAATATTCTGGACCCGTAACGGGTGATTTGAGACCTTTTTGGATAGTAATTGATCCTTTGTATTGGGTGCTACATTAGCACCACAAGATCTTTTAGGCAATAAGTCTCACGTCGTCGAGGTAGAGCATGAAGGTGACGTTGCTTCCCACAGTGGAGCTGAGCTCTCCATGACTGGTGGACAGCCGCAGGCCTCGGGGGGGTCGGGGACGACACACCTGCCTCTTGGGAGAGTACACATTCCTCCCTGCCTCTTTACAGTTGTTGGACAAAACCTTCCGATACCTTTGAGACAGAGTGAATAAAAATAATGCTTTTATATGCTTTATACTTATTCTCATTGTATACAGCCTGTACAGAAGTCTTCA
This sequence comes from Notothenia coriiceps, assembly GCF_000735185.1. Taxonomy (NCBI): domain Eukaryota; kingdom Metazoa; phylum Chordata; class Actinopteri; order Perciformes; family Nototheniidae; genus Notothenia; species Notothenia coriiceps. The sequence goes on along the minus strand of NW_011358926.1, from coordinate 354,766 downwards.
TTCATTGAAGTACATATATGTAAATCAATCATAAGGAATCTAGAGTAATCTATTGCTGACTAAACTCCATAAAAAGAAAGCAGCATATTTTACCACGATCCAATATGAATTCAATGATCAGTTCTGATCATTTCCTTAAAATAAGTTCTGCAACTCTTCTTGTTCAAAGTGGAGATCAACAGCACACAGATTTAAAGAAATATGTATACTGGCCTATTTTGTCACTTTTTGGATGTGAACATGCTTCGTTCCCAGAAAAGTCTCAGCATCATTATGTATAATGAAATTGGGACACAGTCTACAGCAGGTTACTTTATTCAGCTCTACTCTGAGCCTTTTATCCAAACCACTGAGGAAGTGAACCATTATTTTTCTGTTTGTGCCAGACAACGTGACTAACAAGCAGGAGTGGAATAATATTGTTTTGTGATGGATTGAACATTGGTGGCCACTTACCCTGTGCTGTTAAGAAAGCTTTGGCTGGTGCTGCAGCTTTTAGCTACCCCGTTTGGATTGAACCAAAAAGCTGGTGAGCACTTCCCGTTCGTCTGGCGCTCCCAGCCATAGTCACTGCCAAAAAATACATGACACTTCATACAATGATAAACACTGCGCCATCAAATAATCTAGCCTCTACGAGTGTTTGTAGTGGGGCAATAGCTTTGCAGTTGGCGCTTCATGGCATATTTTAAGACCATAACTAGAGACATGATTGTCAGACAAGCAGGATCAAACAGAATTTCAGACAGATGGAAAAAATATATTTAAAATTAATTTAGTCATTCATTATTAATTGAATTCTAATAAGTTACTTGACATTATGCAAATTACATTAGCACAAGGAAAAGTTCCAAACTCCCAACTACAATTTTTAAACTATAATTAGATTCGAGGAATATAGTCATATTGGTTTTCAACTAAATGTGCAATATAGGATGGATATTAAAGCATATGAAGTTCTGCAAACTGATATATCCGTTTTTCATTACAAATGTCTCCAAGCATCCGTAATTAAGTACAAGTGAATTCGATGTTCAAAGGAGAGGAGCTGTTTGATAAACACGTAATGGAAGAAATTAAGGATCACTGAGGATAAAAGTCTCAGTTACCGTATAGTCCCAGTTGGGAAAGCTGAGAGAAGAAGTCATTACCATTCGAAATCATACGCTGTGCAGAGGCATGGCTCTGAGGAATAGATCCTCGAATAGTCCTGGGCCAGCATGCAACGGTTGCCTGGCCTGCGCTTCATATAGATCTGCTTCTCGCCCATCACACACAGCTCCCCCTATCAAACAGAGAAAAAGATGATTTTCACAAGAAACTCTGTAAAGAGAAGCTGGACAGAAACACGTTTTCTTTGTTCTTGTGTAAAGCGAGTGTGCTGTGTTTACAGTGATGACGCATGGACAAACATGCATCTGCTTAAGCGATCATTGAATCAATAATGTTTAATATTCCTCTTACCTTGTTGTGTAGTTGCCATGTTTGATAATCTCCGTCCATGCATCTCCTGCTAAACAGGCCCTTGTAGTCGATCTTGATCAGCTGCCACTCTGAGCGATGACTGAAGTGTCCAAAGAAACTGGAAGATGTTTCATAAATGCTCATTTCAGATAAGACCATCTTATCTTAACATATACAAACTTCTGATATGATCATGTAACAATAGCAACTGCAAATCTGAAGTCTGTCTTTATGCTGAGAGACAAGATAGGAAAAGGTGGATGTTTGTTTTCCTTCACAGAAGAGCTAGTTCTCTAATATTATTGCTTTTACCCCTGCTGAACTGGACTTGTGTATCTTCGCTTACGTGATAATGTGATTGTCAGATTCTGGCTCCATTAAAACTCCGTCCACATACAGAGGTGCCAAGGAGAAACTGTGACGATCCCATTTTTTCCCTTCGTCTAGACTGATCCTTGAGGGAAAAAAAACAACAACAGCTGTCAACACATGAGCATCAGTCATTGTGTCCATCCATCCATGTTTATCTTCTCGGAGTGGCTAAATATATTGTTTTTTTGTTGGCATACAGCTTGAAACATCACAAGCACAGAGGTTAAGCAGTGAAAAACAAGGGATGAAAAGAAATATTATAAACGACTTCAGGTGATTTAGCTTTTGCCACAGTTGAAAAATGAGGTACCTCAGATTTCCCACATTGGGAAAAATAATTGAGGCGAACAAAAGAACAACTGTTCCTCGACCCGGAGAAAATTTGAAGGTGATGAAACAGAAGAGAGAGATATGACTCAGATTGTAGCATTAGAAATAGATTTGGGGTGTTTCAAATCACCTTTTCTGGAGCTTAATCACTTTTGACAGGGCCGTAATGTTCAGGGACATCAAAGTAGATAGTGTTACAAAGCTCCCACAATATGAGGGGCTTATGAGGGCATTCTCAGTCTCATATTTCCACCCTGCTCCACTTTTCATTTACATAAAAGCACTCAAACCATCATATCCAGCCCAGAGTACAAAGCCATAACAGACTCTCCTCTGTTGGAAATGATTCTGACAGTTTTGAAGCCGCAGTGACGATACAATAATCATGCAGTTAGCCCATCAGCATTTCAAAACATTGAATGTAATCATATGTTCCATCAAACCCAGTAACAAACGAAATGATACCCAGGTAATTGTCCACTACTCTTCCAACACCTACAGCTTCCACCTAAAGTAATTATGATATCGTGTGATGTTGAAGAGTAGCTATACCTACCATAAGTGTCGAATAGGCGTCGGAGAATGTAAGACCGCCAGCAGAGCCCCTCCATTGTCAAGAAACCACACGTTGTGCTCTTCGTCGAAAACCTGTTTTAGTGCACATTAAAATAGCTCATCTGCTTCACTCACGAATACGCACTCTGTTTAAGTTAAAGGAATCAATGTGTGTACCCACCTGTCTCCAACTATTTCCTGCGTCAGATGTTATAAACATCCCAAGGTTAGTGGAGGACAGTTCTGTTCCGATGTTCCCTGAGTACAAAAACATGAATAATTTCACTCAAGTTTGTATTTACATAGCAAAGGAACTTCATAACACACCTTTATCCACAATCAACTCGTAAAATCGGTAAGAGTTGTATTGTGAAACCTGTGCATGTCCCTATTTTCCACTGAAGGACACATTTATGACTGCAACCTAATCATCTCCCCCCCAAAATATAAGATGTGGGAGTTTTAGTATCAGATTTCAATGACAGAAAGAGGGCACTGTGTTATTAGTTTGTCTGTTTTAGTGGTTGCACTGCTACAATGCATTTATCTGAGATGATACCTTTGGTTTAATCTGATCAGTTACATCTACGACATCAAATGCCCTTCCTTTATGTAACTCTACCTGTAGCCACGATGATTCCTGGCACAGACTTTTTGCTGGTGATGGGTCCGGACGTGTATGGATTCTCCGACATCTCCAGATGCAGATGCAGCGAACAAAATGGCTGTCAATAAAAAGGATTTCTATTGTAGAACATGTTGAGACAATACGTATCAGGCAGATCTACTCAGGAGCGATTATAATTAGCTTTGCCTTCAAAGTATGCTTCCCGTTGAGAGGAAAGTGCTAACATACTCAGATAGCATTTATAAAACAAAGATAATTTGTTTCTTTCAACTCCTCTGCCTGGATAAAAAGAGAGAAAATGGCTGAGAGGACACAGTGGGCATTTGAATCGTTTCATTCTAAAGCAAACAAGGCATGTAATTACAATTCCCCAAGATTCGGTGATAAAACTGGAAAAATTGATTCAAATAATTTCCACTCATCTCTCAGATTAAAGCACATTGAAAAAACATCAATACATGAAAACAGCAGAGGTTGGAAGGGGGTCAGAAGCAGAAGAGAGAATGACGGTCATCTGTATGTCAAAGAGACACCCTGAAACACGCCGTTAACAATTTACATTACTTAAAATAGACTCTAAAGAACATACTAACTGGATTAGATTAATAACATGTCTGCTGAATAACAACACAGCCGCATAATGTAATTCATTGTAATCTAACATTCATTAGTCCAGTGTGACTACAGGTAGTAAATTGAAATCACAGAGGTTAATGGAAAGTCTGGAGCCCTGGAACGACACACAAAGACACTCTGTGCTTCACACCGATAATAAGAACATTCCTGCCGAGCATCTCCTCGGACATTTAGGAGGCTGATGGTGAAGCTGGCGCATTGCCCCGTGCAAGAAATGGCTCTGAATCAAAGAACATCCAATGCACAGCTGATGAGGTTGAAACATTTGATGAATGATGGATGTCATAAACTTCATTTCGCATGAAAAGCAGCATAAATTCACTCCAGCATACAGGCTCAAGCTCACCAGAATGCAATGAAGGTTATTTCCAGCCACATCAGCAGCAGGAGCTGGCAGCAGGGCCCATGTTTGTCCCTTGTTGTATGTGATGAAAGTTTTGACATGACTGTCCAGCAGTTTGTTGGCAAGATACATCCCGTTTATCCCCTCAACCTAGGAAGGACAACAGCAAAAACGCATTCATTATCTACAGTATTTTCCCGAAGAAACAGTTATATTCATGATGCTTTAGAGCTGAAATGATTAGTTGAACAAACATAAAAGTATTAAATGAATGTGATTTGTCAGTGTTAATATTGTTTTAATCTTTGTTAATTATTATTGATGCATTAAAAAGCAGTACTTGCCACACGTTGAGTAGGGGCTCATTTGATATGCTTTTTAATTACATTTTGGGAAACTACTATTTCGTTTGATTTTGGGATTGTTCAGTTTCAATTCAATAAGACAAGGTTTGCCTGGAGTCCAGTCCCAAAGTTACGCACACCTGATGGAGATCTGAACTTTACCGAGTGCACTTTTTATTGTTTATTTTGTAAAAATGCATTATATTTGATAGAATAATTATATGTTTTATAAGTAAAATCTGCAACATTTTCAACAATAACTGTGAAGTTAATGTAGTGGCGTTAACAATACAATAATGACCTCTCAAAAGTAGAGTAGAAGTATTGTAGTATAACATGGAAATACTAAAGTAAAGAACCTCCATTTTGTACTGTGTTTTAGCTGAACTGAGGATTTGCTGTTGTACTACTTTATGTATCTTTAAAAGTGAATTTCTTTGGATTTTATAAGGGTCGATCAGATAAAACAAGCAATTTAAATATGTCATCTCAGGATCATAAACACAAAGTAATAAAACATTTTATAGACAAAACCAACAAATGAAGTAATGGAGAATAAAAAATAGTTGATCATAAAACATTGGTAGCTGCTGCCCCTCAATAATCACAATCATAGGTTGGTAAAGTGCTTTCTACTACTATGTGAAACAACTGAAAGGGGCATTAGTGGAAGCGGAGTAACTACACACCTTGTAAAAGTCGACCAGCAGGTTACCGGCGGGTCCTCTGCTGGTTCTCAGGTTCTCTAATGAAATCGTAAAGTAGACCCCCGGGGAGTCTGAGATGTAAAGGCTGTAAGTGTTGTTCTGGTTCCACTCCTGAACCGCAGCAAAGACCTGCTTTTCATCTGTGCTGATAATGTGCATGTCCTGGAGGTGTGAAAGAGAGACAGATGAACCCAGAGAATGAGTGAGAAAGACAGGTGGAGACAAAAGAGCATTTCAATAGAGATCATGAGCTTCTGTATTAAGAGTGACATTTCTAAACAAACTGTTGTGCGACTTGTAGTCTATAAAACAAAACAATAATCATGTTTTTCTATGATATTATTATCTGACAGTCATGGTTGCTGGTTTCTTTCTTGCTTACCTTTGGTAGACAGTATTTCGGTAATTTCATCCGCTTGAAGGACTCTCTCATGTAGGAGACAAAGTAGCTGGCTCGTCCTGACTTGGTCACCTTCGCAATGAAGTCAAAGAAGCGTTGTCATGTTTTAAATAGACACACATATACATATTTTAGTGTTGCTTCACTTAACATCTTGTTTTTCTTCCTTTGAGGTCAGCCACTCTGTTATTTGCATTTTTGATTGATGCCATGAGTTTTCTTACACAGACGGACTATGTAGACTGTCTTGCAAATGAAAAAACAAAATAGGATGGGAGTTCTTCTACAAACAGAGCCACGTCCCAAATGTGAAATGAGGACATGAAAGATAAAATGTCTCCTGAAGGAGGTGTATTAGTTTTAAATCGCATAACTGACTTGATGAAACCCCTTGCAATTTCAATCGACAGTGTCAAAAGCAGACTAAAATTACAAGCACAACAGAAATTATCATCATTATCACAATTAGTCTCTAGCTTAGAGGCACTGAACATTCTGTTGGCTTTATCTGGAGCGTGTCTCAGAGGTCTTAATGCACTACCACTTTCCTGTCCACTTACAGGCCAGGCAACACTTCTTGATTGCTTATTTTCTAATCAACTAGAAGGATGGTGTTTGTCCCCCAACACACTACATTAGGGCACTAATGGAATAATCTATCGAAAATCAATGAGCTGCATTTTCCCAGGCCAGATTTTTGAGGATGTTGCACTTGGCTGTTCCTTCGCTCCCAAGAGACTTTGGAGGTGTTGAAGACTGCTTATTTCGTTGTAGCCCAATCGATAACCTCATTACTCTTTGTCAAGTTAAATCCAACTGCCCAGAGCAATGAAAGTCACCGGAAAGTCATCCATGCCACCACAGCGCCGCGCAGACACTCTCTGTGTCCAGTTATTCTCACCAGACATCTTCCTCGTGTCTGCCTCTGCCTTGACGGTGAATCTCATCTCAGCTAAATGCAATTGGGGCATTTTATTGAATCACAATTTCTGAATCACGCTGTGATGTATTTTTTTCATATATTTTCATTCTTACATCGCAGACATTCCAATCAAGACTGTGGATTAAGTGTGTTGGAAGTGAAACTGGGTCACCACTAAAGTATTGCTGTTGCGAAATCATATCATATCAAAAGATTAAATCTCTGGATACATAAATAGAAATACCAACAGCAAACATATAAGGGTTTTTATTCCAAATGGAAAAGTGATTTACTCCAAACACTGAGCTTGAGAAAGCTACTGTCTTTTTTTTTCTTTTTCTGAAACCTAGCAGGAGTCCAACAAGAATGATCAAATGCATCAATCTGACCAGCAGAGAGAACATTACTTAGCTGTGGATAGAAATCAATGACAGCAGAGGGCATTTGAAAATTAAATTTCTAATAATGACCCTGAATGCTGCTGTCTAATTGGAGTCAAAGTCATAGTGAACGGTAATAAGGACACCAACCTGTCTATTCACAGTTCCTTTGCCGTGTGATGTCAGCTAGCATATACATTTCTCAGGCAGGGAGTATGTCTGTGCGGAAACTCAAACACAGAGCGTGCCTTCACATGAATGAGACAAAACATAATCAAAACACACATTGGGCAAGTGGGGAACAGGTGTGTGGGGGGAAAGCCATTATGTGGGTTTTGATGGAAAAGCATGAACTGGATGCACAAAAAAACAACAAGAAAATCAAATTTCACAGAGACAGAAACATGTGCGTGAAAAGATGGCGTTTTAGCAAGAAAAGTAATCTATCACTAATCAAACCTGTGTGAAAACATATTCATCCTGCACAACCATAGAGTTGGTGTCTACATATCCAGGGAAAAGGTACAGTTTGCTGCCTTCTGTGCATCGTTGGGCTCTGCACTTCACGTACTGGGCGCCTGTGGAGAGGCGAAAGAAAATCAATCAGAAGTAAATTACAACCATTTACACCTTCAAAATGCACTTTGTATTCACTGGAGCTGCTATATATTATATACATGCTAAACAGACTAAGTTTACAGTCCTGGAACAACTTCAAGCTTGGATAACTGTAGAAATAATAAAGAACATATTCAATAACTACTTTACAGTGGACATTTGCCCATTTTGAGATCCAAATTAGCTGAGATTCAACGCAGTAATGCCTTGCAGTGCTTGCATTGTGTCAGAGTAAAAAATAAGTTCGTTTTTTCACGAGATAGTAGTTTGTATGCTAATTCAGAGACAGATTTCCTCACCACAGGAGGAATTTAAGTATGAGTATAGAACAGGAAACCCCTTATAATTGGTTTGACAGAATCTATCATGCTGTTTAGATGGGGAGGAGGTTAGTTTTTTCTATGAGACACAGGGGATAGATTAAAGAAGAAAAACATCCATCAACCCGCTAAAACTCTCAGTTTTTGTCAGGAGACACCTATTGTGCTTTACTAGACTTTAGGGACCAATCTCGACAACAGAACGGGTCTCATCTTCCCCGTGACCTCGCTCTAAATGGAGAGGCAAGGGGTCCTGAGGGTCTTGCTGCTGTGGCGGACTGGAGTGCAGCACTCACGGCCTTTTGCGATGCGCGTCTCGATGTGGACCACATCTGATTCTCTGTCCAGCCCCATTACCGCCCTTGAAAGAGCACGAGGAGGAGACGATAGAGAGGAGCAGACAGAAGTGTAAATGGGGAAGAAAAGGGAAAATTAGATAAGAGATGGGAGATGGGAGGACAGGCTGAGTGTCACGGCTGTAGATGGACATCTCTATTCTGTTAAACCTATAGAAAGATGTTTTTATCCCCTGAAAATTGAAAGTCACCAGCTGCAATTCATCTCAATTCAAAACAGGACACAACAGAAATAAGCTATTATCAGAAACATCAACCATAGCAAATGTATTGTAGGTGGCTGCAACACCATTTAGAAAAATAACTCTCTGACAACGTGCATGAAGGAACGGTTTCAAGAGCACCAATAATGCATTGTTTCGGGTGCCGCTGTACCCGCTGCGTTGCTCTTATTTATCTAACGCCTCGCTGTTCAAGCATGTGGAGAGGATGTCCTCCAACAAATGTCCTTTCTTTCATGGCTTAAAAACACTCTTGGGTTTGACACGTACCATGACAAACAGGGATAAACGGCCTAGCATCAATATTCACCGCTTTGTGCCCGAGCAGTCGAGATTACTTAATGACAGCGACAACAAAAACAGCATGTCATGTTGGTGCTATGAAAAAGAAGCATAACATTACTTCAGGTCTACGGTACGTGACATGGATATAATGGGTTTTGTGCTCGACTGCCATGGGGAGGAGATCTGTTTTTGACAAGAGATCACGGGATCCTTCTGGCAGCTTTGGGTCACGAACACTATCATTATGCAAATTACAATCAGTCAACTGTACAAAAATAGGATCTACATAATCATACCAGTAGAATCGGCCTGGCATCACGTTGTCGTGCACAAGCTGCCATTTCCTCCCAAAGTCCATTGAACTGTACAGCTGCAAGACAAAAAATGAGGCCGATCTTCATCACTCTTAAAGTTTCAGGAGGAAGTTAATGTTAATGAGCAGCTAAGCTATAATCACGTATAATCACGTAGAAGAAACACATTTATTTTAAAAAGAAATGTAAAACTGTTTTCAGCATCATATATTATCTTCATTGTCGATTCACTCAGAATCTACCTTGCCGTCATGACTGTACGCCAGTATCCAGTTCTCCTGTGCAGGGTGGAAGAGCAGGCTCAGGATATTGAAGTTAATGGGATACTTCTCAAAGCTTGCCCCTTCATCTGAACTGATGAGAACAGCGCTCTCTACCTCTGGGTCGCTAAGCATCATTATCTAAAATACAGAGGGCCAGACGAGGGATATGGCATTAGAAGAGGGAGAGAAGGACAGAGGGACCGTCATTTGGCAGCAATTTAAAGAGAAAAATCTGTAATTTGATGGCGGGACTGTAAGGGATCAGAGATAAAAGACCTTCTGTTTGTTGGTAGGGCAGACGTACAGGTAACTCAAAACTGTCCTTGAGCCCACTTTGTCGTTGAGTTTGCTATAGGTGCTTCCATAGTCAGAGGATCTGCACAAAAACAGAAACATCATATTGTATGTTTGATGAAAGAAATCCATTAGAGACATGTCTGCTTTTAGAGCACCGTACCAGTGATGTGGCATGTTTTAGCCCATTACCTACAAATCAGTTTTCATTTGCGTGACTGCAGCTCCAAAGCATAGCATATGTTTTTCAAATTTTTCAGAAAACCTTTTTGCAAACAAGATCGACTTGCAGTGAAAGACTAACTTCCTGTAATGTTTTATCTTTGTTTGTGTTGCTCTTATAAAGCACTTTGATGTAATCCTGCAAGAAATGTGCTCTACTAAAAGTGTGCTGTCATTATTCCACCAGTCATCTACAGCGGGTGCTCAAATTATTATTGAGGACCAAATAGGGAAAATAACATGGAAAAACACATTCACTAATGGAGGCGTCTGCTCTTTATTCAACCAAAATGTTTCAGCACAGGGTGGCGGTTGAATAAAAAGCAGAGCTCTCAAGAAGTCAGAACTGTAAATAAAGATTGCAAAGATTATATTTTACAGAAAGTTGCTAAAAACAGACAAATTGTATAAATACTTGTTAATGAACCCTGTGGAGTTTTGACAAAAAGTGAGACATTTTTTGATGAGATTGTACAATTTTGTTTTGTTTTGTGTACACAGAGCAATGTTGCCAACAATGTTCAATATAATCATAGCCTGTGAATAAAACGGCTGGATGACAGTAAGTAACAAACCAATAACTGTGACATCATTACACAAGTATTAACAGAAATACAAGAAGAAAAAATACGGCTACATTTAAGAGATGCTGAATAATTTTGAAGCTAATGTTATCAATATGAACAGACATAAAATGAGCACCTGCCACCTGCCGAATACAGGGAAATGCTGTCTGTTGGGGGTAAACAATTCAGGTCATCTGCCGACAAGGAAGATGTATCCTTATCTAACTCTTATTTTAAAAGCTTTATCTGAGAGTGTTGTACAAAGATCATGGCTAGAGAGGCCCAGACGCTGTGATTAACTCACTCGTGTAGACTTGTAGAAAAAATAATTAGTCCAGATCAGAGATGATTTGTTTTAGTCACCTTTATATTTAAGTTGGTAAACTCTTAAAGTTGAAGTAGTTATGGTCTGTCAAGTCACTAGATGTTGCAGAGGAGGACAATGTCAACTGGTTAAGATAAAAGCAGCAGACAACGCAAATAAAAAACATTGATTGATGATTAGCCATGTCTACCAAATGAAATTGCCAATAATTGCTGGCAAGAAATGTAGCAATGCAACGGTAAATACAGGAAGCAGAAGACGGCTAACTAATGCAAACAATGCAGGTTTTAAAACATCCAAACAAATCAACATTGGACATGTATTGAACAGGTTTGTTAGGATTCAAAGATACAAACAATGAACATCACTCAAACAGTCTTTACATTACATATCAACAGGGGAACCTCTTAGCATATTATGTTTTTGCAAAAGCGCCAAGGAAATAATCTGTAATCTCCTCTTCACAACTGCATGACAAGAAAGCAATAAGTACAAATATTTATATAAAGAAAGGCATAATGCAAGTTTGGTAGCATTCTGCATTAAACAAGGTTGACATATTCATTAGGCATGTCATACACACATCAACAACACAGTTCAAAACAATGCAGCTTTGACAAACACATAATGCAGACTTAAAGGTGGGGTAGGTAATTCACTTCAGAAACACTTTTTGTAATATTCCATGGAATGCTTTTAACATCCCGATAGCAATGAATATCTTAAATGCTTTGACAATAAATACATAAAAAAATGTCATCTGTGGAAGCCGTAGCGCTGTAAAAAGCACGACCAATCATTTTAGCCGGCCCCGCTAAAATAACTGGATGGCCTACCTACCTGCCAGCCTTCCATCTCGTGCACAAACTTATCTCGTGCCCTCATTGGTCATGTGCGCGTGCGTGTGTGTTGGAGGAGGGGCTCTGTAAGGAAGTCTGAAGGAAGAGGCAGATTTTTTCCGGTTGTGTACTTTCAAATTCTAGCACACTCTAGCTGGTTTCTCCATTCTTACCTACCCTACCTTTAACATTCACTTTACACATGTCAATAAAGTCTTTGTCTGCTGAATGTTATGCAACACTGACATGTAATGAAACCAGCATCTGCCTGTGAGTTAGGAAATTAATTTCTGAACCTCAGGTATGGTTAGGAATATGGTCAACGGTAATGTAAATAATACTGAATCCTTACCAGAGCAAAGACAAAACTCTTTAATTAGAGGCTTCTTTTAACAACTTAGTTTAGTTTTATACTTGTCTTCGGTTTTCTTTTCATCTGCAGGGGATGCCAATTTCTGTTACTCTGTTGCAAAACAATAAACTTCAAAGCTATCAAACACATGTTTAAGTAGCCCTTTAAAGCAGATAAAAACAAAAGAAAGGAATGACAATAAGTCACACATTTGTCGATTATCTAAATGGCCTGGCTTTACACTTGATTTAGACAATTAGGTCTGCATCGTATTCACATTATTACGCTTCATACAACTGCCTGTTCCTTCCATGCATCCCATGACAAGATTAGATGTGTTTGTCATCTTGATCTTCATATTTTCTCCTCGCCACAAACAGCCACTCCACGCTCACAGTTCTACCTGAGTGCCTCTAAATGTAATTTCACTGCATAATTGGATAGATACCCAGTGTCTGCAGCCATTGTCTGTGCATTAATCTGAATCGTCCCATTTCGTGTTGACATTGCTTACGAAGACTTACAACTCAACACATTTTTGTTAGTACTTATTTCGTTTGTCTTTGATTGAGGCAGTGGGAAAAAAATCCTCTTACAGTAAATGATGTCATTATATCGTGAAGTTTCTTAAGCACAAAGGGTAGCCTTTTAAAAACACAAAGGGACTCGATGTGTGTTCAGATTGTGCAAGTCACCCATTGATCTGCTCATTGCGTTCAACCACCAACAGTGGCCCCGAGCTGTAGTCATAAATCATTTATTTTGTTATCACAGGAATCATTTACTCCCGTTTCTTTTCATAACATCCAAATCTCTGCTTTCCTAATACTCATACTAAGAGCCTTTGTGCACCCCCTGAGGTGCACTCTAATTTACTCGTGGTGCTATTGTTAAGCAGACACCTTGATGATGGAAGACCTCCTGTACACAATATGGGATATCAAAACGTGTCAACTCGGGTGTAAATCTTAGCGGCGCCTCTGGTGAAACAGATATTAATTTGAAACTTTATGCTTGGCGGTCTGATGGTCTCTTTTTTCACGTGTATTTCAGAATGAAATGAGTTCTCTGCAGGCTATGAGAGAGGTGAGAAAAAAAGCCGCACAGAATCAGAGGGCTGGATTGGCCTCTGCGGTATAATCCTTAATGAATTCAATTCTTATTTATGATCTGACAGGGCACTGTAACTCACCTCTCAGTACATACTGAATAGAATTACTACGGCTATACAGTAGCAATTGCATGTCAATTGCTTCTGGAACAAAAGGTTATGGATGACAATCAATCAGAAAACTCCATCAGGAAGTTTCTAGGTCAGAGGAAAAGAGACACAAGAGAAAGAACAATAAACTTCAGATAGTTTTTGGTTTATCATTCATTTCTGTGCTGATGATGGANTCTTAACTTTTAGTGTTTCTTCCTTAACTTTCTCTTTGAAAAGTCTGTGATTAGGTCATCAAAATCCAGATCCCTCACAAGATCAGACTCGATGGCCATCAAAGAAAGGGCTGAAAGTCTCTTCTGAGCGATGGCCATCGAGTCTGATCTTGTGAGGGATCTGGATTTTGATGACCTAATCACAGACTTTTCAAAGAGAAAGTTAAGGAAGAAACACTAAAAGTTAAGATCCACTGTCTCTCATACACACTCATTCTCTCTCTCTCTCTCTCTCTCTCTCTCTCTCTCACACACATACACTCACACACACACACACACACACACACACACACACACACACACACACACACACACACACACACACACACACACACACACTATCTTCCATCACATACTGTATACTGATCACTTAGTTGAGCAACCACACCATTTCACTACATATTTTACTTTTGTAACTCTCAATGTTTGTAACCAATACTTGTACAGCCAGCCAGTCATGTTTTGGCATTAAGTGGGGTGCTGTTCTGAGGTTTTGAGTGATATTACCTAGGTCTTCCTGAGCCATACACTGTCTTGGGATCTTATCCATTGTATCTTTGTCTTGGGATTTTTGACTAAAAGGGCAAAAGGCTAGACCTACTTTGGTTGAACTATGTGGCTGTGTCCCTACTGTTGACAAATAGGTGTGCGATTTGACATGCCAGATTGACTGAAAATTCTAAATATTGGTCATGTTGGTAGGATTGGGTAGGCGTGGTGTTACTTCTTGGTACGTGGGTTGGGGGGGGGCCATGAGCGCTCAGTGACCAGGGGCCCCTGGAGGTACTAATCCGGCCTTGCTGCCGGCTGTATACTTGCATCATTCAAACAAGAAGCGCTGGCTCGGGAGCTACAACTACAACAAAATGAACATATTTTACCATGATTAAATTGTAATACACGTTTCTAAATGACCAGGCTAAGCTAACGTTGTATATGCTCATTCCACACTCATAACAACGGCCTACAGACATAAATAAACCAGCGACTGTATGTGGTTTGTACTTGTTTAACTTCTGTCCTGTTTCTGAACAGATGAGGAGCTGTGATCTCTGTGTGTTAACTGCTAACAGCTAACGGCTGATGTTTTCTGGTTGAACGTCAGTGACGGCAGGCTGAGATCCTCACCGCTGATTGGCTTCCGCGAGAACGCGTCACGTAAATTTGACGCTAGAGTTGAAAAAATTGAACTCTCGCGTTTGACGCAGCACCGTTCAATTGCCTCAATCGCGTGATTCGGGCCGCGTCCACCACTTCATGCTCGCCGTCGGACCGAATTCGCATCTGTCCACGTCTCTGCATTGACTTTACATGTAATCGCGCCGCCCCCAAACATCGCATCGCGTCCGATGTGAACGCAGCATAAGGAAGTCTGAAGGAAGGGGCCGATTTTTTTCGGCTGCGTACTTTCAAATTCTAGCGCACTCGAGCTGATTTCTCCATTCTTACCTACCCTACCTTTAATGTTAAGTGGCTTTTGTTGTCTTGGTAATAATAATAACCGCATTGTTAAGGTTATGGGTTGATTTAATAACAAACAACATTGACTGTCGTAATGACGTCTTATTCCTCTAAACTTTGTTTACACAACCTTTGGTAGCAGCTAAGCTTTGGACGCAACATGCTGTTCTCATATTATCTAACTTAATTAGTCATCGACACATGAGAAAAAGAGGTCATTTACATATAGAAAGAAACTTTAAGACACAAATAACTAACTTCACAGGCTAACCATGTTACCAATAATGAGGTCAGTACAGCCTTTCTCTACTAGTCTTAAAGGCCATGGCAAATAAAAGAAATGTGCACAATAACGAAGGAGCGAGGGTGGAATGGGAACTCCCACACGGTGCATCAGTAATTCACAAAGTGAAATATTTCATCTTGCAGAAGACCCCTCTTATTTTCAGGAATGTCATTTTTTGAGTCGTATGAAGGAGCTGGAGAGAGACATCCTTTCCAGCATCAATTATTAACCGTAGCTTATATCACAACCTCGTAGATCAAAACACTAAGCTTGTACGATACTAGAGGGCATCTCATATATTTAGCGCTGTCAGAGAAACACAAACCTAAAGACAGAAAGGTTAGGCGTTTGAAATCTGACGCAAACTCACAAGTCTTTGTATTTTCCCTGACAGGTACACGAATATGGCACAGGAACACTGTAGGGTATGAGTCTATCTTTGTACTTCTCCATCAGAGGCAGAGGATTTTGCACTACCACAGAATAGGGTTCCTGTGAAAATGAATATTTTATGATATTGCTACCAGGCTATGATTGGTAGCATAAGAGTAGATTTGCATTCCAAACTGCCTGTTGTGCAAAAAATTCATCATTACTAATCTTAGAGAAGTGTTAATGTAACAAGCAGTCCAAAAACACGTAGAGTTTTTTTATTGTCTCCCCTGAGGTTTTAAACCACTAGCAGGTAAAAATATTTACCCTTGGTTAAAAGCCTACCATTCCCTTACTCATTAGAGACACATTAAGCATTGGGGAGACAATTTCAGTGTATGCTGCTTTATTCTGTACTGCCAGTGAGGGAAAAAAGGCCTATCCTCTCCTTGTGGCTGCTTTTAATAATGATGAGATATAGTTGCCATAGCGCCCCTTATAATATATTTTCAGCTGACAAAAAAAATGTAATTTTAGAATTTTTTATCTCATCTCTTGGCAGCTTCCCATTGGTAATTAGGCATCTCAGATTCTACCAAGCAGATCTGCTCGGTTTTAAGCGTTTTTGCAAAACAAAAGACATTAGAGGTAAAATGAATAATGTAGAGTCGTTTCACAGTAAAAAGTCTGGACACTTGCCTCAAGGGGGGGCTGCGTCACTCCCCCAGCCCCCGTAACCTATATTTGTTTGAGTTAGTTTTAACGGCCCAGCGGGGAGCTGAGCTTTCCAATACAGCGAGTTTGCAACATTAAAACAGATGATTCATCTCTGTCCCTGTGCTGTGATGCGTAAATGTGATATAGTATGTTTACCCATGGAAACATACTTCTGAAGTTTTTTTAAATGTATTTTTATATGAGTTTGGGTGCCGTTTCAAATATAGAAAATGCTTTGTAACACAAACCGGGAGAAACAACGCCTATGCATTCGTATTTGTTCGAAAGTCTAAAGCAAAAATAGCCTCGCTGCCTTTGCATTCCCAAGCCTACTCCATCCTGATCCAGAAAACCTGTCACTCTCCACCTTGTGACACAAACAAACTGGAACCACCACAGGTACTCGATGCTGATTTGCATTTTGTATCAAGTTATTTGGTCCTACGCCAGCACAAGCATAAAAAGCTCGCCTCCCCTGATATGGAGGTCCTGAATGAAACTGTAGGCTGGGTGGGGGCTCTCTATATAGAGAGCTCATTAGTTGGAGAGACCTGTGTGCATTGTTCCAAGTCTGCAGAGTCAGCTAGGGAGCCACTCATCACTCCCGCACAATCGAGACCCCTGCACATCTGGTCTGGCAGCTTCAGGGTGACCTCACACTCACACAGACACACACATGCACATGCAAATCATGGCAGAGAAGGGAACATAAACATTCACCAGCGCACAAAGAGCACCGGGATACCTGAATGCATAATCTCCTGGCTAAACATGCATGCATTGTGTAGACAGAGCTCTGAGGATGAACAGCATTGTAATATAAAAGATTGAACGCACATTCTGCCCCCGTGCACACACACACCTGCAAACAAGCACTGGCCTGTATCGCTTGGGATTTACTGGCCATTTTACACCGAGCTGAGGTGGCCACCTCCAGCGCTGACCCTGCACTGCAGCTCTGCTCAGGGACGCAGGTACAGCAATTGGAAGCACTTTCCCAAGAATCCCCAAGCACAAAAAGTAACAGTGCCTTTGTCAATCTCCGCTTATGAAGGTTTTAATTTAGTGGCTTGAAGGTCTAAAATGCACAGCTACTTTCATATAGGTCAGTCCCTTTACTGCTATTCCCGGTTCTCAATTATACAGCGAGCGATCCGCACTGCAGCATGCTATACCAAACTGTGGCTAGAACTGTGTGTGCTCATACCTACAATGCTTTGGCATTATAAATCTCTGAAAGGAAGTCATCAGCATGCAGGTGACTGTCACGAACCGCATACGAATAAAGAGAAATTGAAATAAATCTATTCCACAGCAAGGGAGAGGGCATGCCTCCATTGAGAGCATGTCAGTGTTCATTCTATTGACGGACCTGTTTTATCTTGGCTACGTCATTTTCGAGACACGCTGAGCTGTGTTGGAAAAAGTTGACTGAGAAAACAGAGAACAATGAAGCCACATATTGACTCCCTGTTTCAGTATAAAAGAACATACTTTCCGAACCCATGGCTGCCATTTCAAAAGAAAAAAATTAATCAATGGAGTTCATTTCACACAATGGCGCTCACAGAGGGCCGTCATTTAAGACTAAAACTGCCATTTCAAATCAATGCTTTTTCGATTTCAATGCCACTGAAAAGATAGCATAGTGCCTCCCTTACAGTGTGGCCCAGGAGGTAGGATGAGATCACCTTCATGATTCAGACGAGGTGTGAGTGGTAGATAAGGCAGATGTGTGTAATATATATTTAAAGACTAAGTTCAACGTTTTGGGAAATAGTCTGGCAGAGATTTAGAAGAGATGACAGAGGCACTCTAATGAGTGTACATTAGCTAGATATTAAACTATCGCTAGCAGCCTGCTTATGACTTACTTATAAATCGGAGAGGATTGCAAGTGTCAGAACGTCCAAAATGACGTAACATAGGAATGTTTTTTTCTGATTTCTAACTACAAGGATGCAGATGGTCAGAAAAAACAATTTCTCGTCACAATCCTTTGTTAGCTCATGTTCGTTTACCAAGACTTAACTTAGCTTAGAAAAAAATACTGGAAACAGGAGTAACGTTATCCGTATCGTGGCTTGTTTGGTTAGTAAAGTAAAAACAAGCATACATTGTTCTAGTGAAGCTCTATTCCATTTTTCATCCACATATTTCTCATTGTCTCTGTCACATAATAATAAATGGAGCCACATCGCTAGGAGACAACAGCATGAATTTTACATTTCTTATCTTACTCTCACATTGATAAACGTTCTTCCTCCTTTCAGCTAAGCCCTGCAGGTCTCCCACCAGATTACAGCAGGCAGGTGTGATTTGCTTCTGGTCTACATTATCTGGCAGCAGACTGCAGTTTCAGGAGCGGTGTTTAAGCGGCTTGGACAGATGCGCTGTAAGGATTAGACCACCTTTGATCCAACCATGTACAATCAATCATCACAGTACTCTACTTCATAGCTTTTTAGATTATTATCAAGCTTAATATTATCTTTCTTAGACGCCGACAACAACTTTAGATAAGCTTTAACAACTGTAAATTGTATTCCCTGACTGTCACAACACCTCTTCAGAAAACTGCTAATTGGAAGACTCAGCCTATTCTCAGTAGCCAAGAAAGGGAAGAAAAGAAAGATAAAGAAAAGAAGAAAAGTGCGAGACTTCGACGTCCCAGGCTCGACTGTCATAGCACGACGTAGTGCTGCTCCGCTGAGATTTGCCTCTGTGAAAAGCAAACACAAAGGCTTGCCGACTCCTCGGTTGAATTTTTATCGGAGGTGTGAGAGAAAAGAGAGTTGTCAAGGCCATCAGAAATTTATTCACAAACCATATGTAGGTTCGAATTAATCTCTGTGATGAGTCTTGTAGTGACGTCAATAGCATCTATTTATGGAAGGATCAGTATTCGGTGTCAGGGTGATAAAACTGACACTTCATTCAACTGCATGACCTCATCATTATCCAACTTCACTACTTATACTTTGTTGTGCAAGACTGAAATAAAAAAACATGTCACAAATGAGGTACAAGCATCTCACTTGGGAGACTATCAGAGTTCAGTAGCTTCTCAGAACATTTTTGATGTGACAGCATTGGAAATATTGCTGGCATCAAAGCTCACATTTTGGGGGAAATCTTGCTAATGATGAACTTCAGTGTTTTTACAAATGTCAAAGTCCACTGATTTACGGACAATAACGCTACTGTATACAGATGCTCATGTGACATGTTTCTCTAAATGAAAATTATATAAAGACCTACTTTCAAATTGGTTCTTAAATCAAAGAATTCTGATCTCTTCTGAAATCCAGGCATCCATTAGTTTGTTGGCGAAGAGGGTTGCTGAGTGTGACTTTGAACTGGCCATCTGTTAGAAAATGTGCACTGCGAAAGAAGTTTTAAAAGTTATAAGTAAACTTACATCTAGTAAAGCAAAACAAGAATACAATCTCAGAGACAGGCTTGTTAGATATTGTTACTAGAGACATGCAGACTTTTCTCATATGATTTATGAATCGAGATGGAAGGTCGATAAGGGGTGGTGCAACTAGAAAGGTTCCAATTGTTGAAATTGAAAGATCTTTTCAAACTTTTAATCTGTAATGAAATAATTATAGAAAAGATTTCTAAACTCTCCATTCTAAAAGGAGCTGAAACTTTTATGAGCACCATCCAGTTTTTTTTAGCCTGACATAGGAAGCCGAGCCTTCTCTGCGGCACACTTTTCAGACGTTATAAATAAAATAAGAAGTTCATGGGTGTGCTTAAGCACCAAAAAGAAATGTCTCGGTTGTCTAGAATGATGCCAAAGTGATCTTTTGTGAAGGAAAAAAAAAGGAAAGACAAACAAAATCAATGTCACTTTCAAGTAAGTTTTTCGACAATCAAAGTGTCTGAGAGTGTATTGCCTTGTATTTAAGAAATCAATCAGAAGTGAGGTTTCTTAAAGTTCTGATCTCATTATTTTTGCAAATGAGAGCCCTAACGATGGTTTAATTGCATTGTAATGCAGTCAAAATTGATTCATTTGTTTGTTAGATTCCAGGCTCAGGGAGGCTTTGATAGTCATTTAAAGATGGGTAACACATTAATACTGCTCATAAAGGTAGGCTATCAGTCACCGCAGCTGTCAAACAGTGTAAGTAATGACAGACAATACTGAGGCTCACACCGTACTCACTGAATGCCGTTTGGTGCTGTCATATCAAAGTACTCTGTGTGTGACTTCTGCATGGGTAATATCGATAACACTGATTTGTTTAATTATTTTATTCATTTGTGATAGTGATTGGTCTGTTCACCTAAATTATAACTTTTATGATTGTATTGTTTAGGTAATATCTGGGGCCCTGAAAAATATATCTAGCTAGAAATGATATCTACTAAAAAAAAATCAGCAGCAGACGGATCTTTCCGTGGGAAATGCAATCAAACAATGACACATGCACAGTCGCACACTTATTGCAACAAGTTACCATGCAAGGTGTGACTGTCTTAGTGCCTCCCTTGTATTTACTTTAGTCACACTAATGGCAGAGCACGGTTCAATAGTGAGCATGCTCCTAGGTCATACAATTTGATCCATGATTTAATTGTCTCAACAACTGTTGTTGAATCATAAGATTGAGGTTATTTTTGTGTGTGAAATGTCTTCACAACTTTTGGAATGGGTATGCCATCAAATCCATACACAATACATTTCCAGATTTTGAATGAATTATAAATAGCCTTTATGACATCATTAGGTCAACATTTAGATGTCTTTGATTGACGACTATGTACTTGCAAAATCACCTCAGCCTCTTTATATAAACCTTGTGTTTGGTGCTTATTAGCAAATGTTATTATAGTCCAAATTAACATGGGAACATGGTGATATTACGTGTTGTATTTTTGCATTTTTATTGTGAGCAAAATATCATGCGTTAGCTTGTAGTCCAAAGCACTACTCTATATCTCACAGATCCGTGAGTATAGCTGGAGACGAGTTTAGGAATGCAAAGCACTCAGTTAAGCTCAGGGAAAGCCATAGTCTTGATTAAATATTTGAAAAATTGGCAGTGACTTGAATCAGGCGACAGGAAAACTGATTTGTATTTAGCAAAACAAAAAAGTAGACTACATTCGGAGAAAGGTGTTGACATTTTAAAATAAATGACACTGTGTGTGGGTGTAGCTTTGGTAAAACTCCACCTAGGATGACAGAGCACTGTGGGAGTGATACTAGGGTTCATTGTGAGCAGTGCCGTTCTTATTTTGGCATATTTTCAGGGATCTTCTCCATCTAACCTATAGAGCTGTGCAGTGTTTGAGCACCGCTGGGACCCTACTGTATGTGTCACCTTTTGATTGCCTCTGAGGAGCAATAAGAATACATGGCTCATTAAAAATGAATGTATCAGAGGGAAGGAAATCAATAGATACAACAATGGAATACGTTAAGTGTGGACACTGCAGTGGCATCAGGTCCATCTCAGTCAGCAGCGCTAAGACAAATTCATTAAAATGATTGAAGTTGGTCTTCAAAAGGCTGCAGTTAGAATCCGAGGACAGCTGGCTAACATAAATCACAGCCAAGATACTGAAGGCATGACCTTAATTCCGTCATTTCACTGTGTTGCTCTTTGATAATGACAATGACACAAAGGGCACCAGGTAAAGCACCCAACCATCGGCTATAGTTCACAAACCAAAATAGCTTCTATTAACATATATCAAAATGATTGTTGTCAATTATAGCTAAAGATCCTTTAGGGTTTTGGGAAAATGTCCCTATTTCTACAAAAAAGGATTGCATAATAGAGACTTTGTGTGTGTTATGTGTAATGTTAGGTTGATTTAAGGATCAATTCAATTCCACATCATCTTTATAGAATGGGCATTATATGCAGACATTCTACAGAGCAGCACACAACAACAATAGAAATTGAAATAGCCTTTCAGATGTCGATACAAATAAATCACATTCAGACAGACAGAACAGAACACAAAATCAATAGGAAAGACAACCAAACCACAGCTATTGATTTTTCAGCTTTATCATAATTTCCTAAGGAGAGTTGGTCTGCAGCCCAGCGTTCAAATACATTTGATGATAGAAATATTCCAACACTTACAAATATTAACAATACAAAAAATATCAAAAACAGAATTGGACTGAGGAATAGTTAACCCTGACCATGACCCAAGAGACTAACTAATAATGTAAAACACATAATGACAAAATATAAGGCAGTCTTCCAAATAGGCATTTATTGGATAACTACAAGCTTGCAAAAATAACGGTAATTTTTTTTAGATACACAGCTTTTAATTAATCACCTGAATGTTTTTTTCGTTGTTGTTGTTGTTGTTAAATGGACCACAGCCGCATGAATAAGATTCCCGCTCTTTGACACAGCTTTGAAATTAAATACCTGACATTTTTTGTATTGGTTATAGTTTTTACAAGCATCGAGGAAAGGCAAGTTCAGTTCCTTTGTATCACATTTTTAATAAAAAAAAGCCAATTCCGAGGGCTTTAAAATAAGGGGTGGGAAAAACAGTCATTATGGAAACCATCAGCTGGGCACCATGGGTACCTGCCCCAAATGTTGAGCCAATGTATTCAGTAGATGCTGAGATATTTTGAGGTAAAAGTCACAGCATCACCTTATTCACCAAAATGCCTTCTTTGGGGACCATTTATGTTTGTACAAAATGTCATGGCAATTTGTCAAAAGTTTTTCAGTGTGGACCAAGTGTTAACTAGAGAATGCAATTCCAGAAGAAATTGCTAGTGGTAATGCTTTATGCTGAAAAGCTGACACTGAATTGCTATTCTGAAAAGTAATCTTTAAGAAGAAAGTCAAGAATTTATTGGGGGCTTGAATGTGTGATAAGAGAAGAAAATAAAGTAAAAAAGCTTGGAAAAGCAGCAGAATATTTGAACTGCAAACTATTGAGCTAACTTGATGACGAATGATCTGTCACCATGGCAACGGTATTTGATGACACCCCATAACACGCTTAGATGTTTTGATGGCTGCATCGTTACCAAACCTGTGAAGTTTTGGGCCGTTTGGAGCATTTTCACTGAAGTCATGAGAAAACCATGTTTCATAGCGAGCATTGCGTTGCCATGGCAACAGCATTTGAATAAATGTCAAAACTGTCAAGTAGATGTCTTCACGGCTGGACTGTTGGCACACGTGAAGTTTGAGCACTTTTTGACCATTTTCATAGGAGTTATAGCAATATCGTGTTTTATGGCGAGGGATGTGTTGCCATGGCAACAGCTTTTGAGGAAAACTCACTAATGGCACATTGACATGTTGAGGGCTGGACCATTAACTGTCATCTGAAGTCTGGTGGTGTTTTGACCATTTTCATATCAGTTACGACAACATCATGTTTTTTGGCGAGGGATGCGTTTCCATTGAAACAGCCTATGGTGAGATCTCAGATTTGGTGTAGAGCTGTTGAGGCATGGACCGGTGATATACAAGCGAAGTTTGGGGACGATCTGACCGGTGTCCATTGGAGTTACAGCGACATCGTGTTTCATGGCGAGGGATGCGTTTCCATGGAAACGGCATATGATGACACCCCATAATTGACATAGGGCTGTTGAGGGCAGGACCATTAACCATTATCTGAAGTCTGCTGCTCTGAGCATGTCAGTTGGAGTTATGACATCATCGTGTTCCATGACACAGGTGTTATATTTGAGCTAACGACGTGTCCAGAGATCAAAGGTTTCCATGGTGATCAAATACATGTGGCAAAGGCTCAAATTTGTTGAACAACACATTTGTAACAGGTTTGTTAATTGACCAACAAATATGAACAGTTGGAAGATTGAAAATGGGATTATTATTAGGATTATTTGTAGGTCATTGAAAAGTAGAATCATTAAGAAAGATGTGAACATTGAAGTTTATATTTTAGAAAAGCTGACACTGTAGTGCATCGCTGGTTTTAAAAGTGATTTATAAGAGTCATGTTGTCAAGCTGTGCAATACTTAAAACGTTTATAAAGATCCTCTGAGTGTGTGTCATTAGTTAGCTGATAAAATGTTAGGAATAAATACCTTGACATATTGACTATAAGAGCTTGAATCAAACAAGCAACCTTGTATTTGAAAGATTAACTGACATAGCAACAGTCGCACGTGGTATGTGGTGTGGCTGAGTACTTTAAAGGGTTGAATAGAGGGGACTTGAATGTGAAATAAGAACAAGAAAATAAAAAGTCTAAATGCATGAAAAAGCAGCTGAATATTTGAACTGAAAACTTTAGAACTAAAAGCATAAGTCACCAATAATGTCTAAAATATGTGGAACATGTTGAAGTCAGTATGAAGTCTCCATCAGGCGGAAAATAATAGGCTGAGACAGTCTGTTAAACTCCAGTGACCACGTAATTAGTCTGCTGCTCTAATTATGTCAATTGGAGTTATGACAACATCGTGTTCCATGACACAGGTGTTTATATTTGAGCTAACGACGTGTCCAGAGATCAAAGATTTCCATGGTGATTAGTGAGAGGAAAGCATTTTCATTGTTCTGAATGAGATAAACCTGTTACATGTGAACGTTTTGTTGAAGAACCGTAACAGATATCGGTGAAATTTCAAAGCGTGAAGCATGTCAAGGAACTTGAGCATCTGAAGTGTACTTTTTGTGTACCTTTGGGTTAATAATGTGGTATTTTTGGCAGATTAACTAAAGGTGTGCGGCTGCTGTGGTGGAGAAGGGTGAGGCTGAATTTACAATGGGTTTTAATGGAGACATGTTGAACGTTTTTGTCACTTCATGCCCTCAAGAGGGATTTCGTTTAATTATTTTGCTTAATTTTTTTTATCTTTCAAGCTACGAGATGTTTTCCTACGTTTGTCATGAAAAAGTATGTCTCAGGAATGTAGGGTTTGGGAAGGCAAAATGTAATCTGTCCTCTACTCTAGCTGTGACATCACACACTCTAAAATCTGAAGAAGGCCTCTTTTACCAAGGTCTGAACAATGTTTAATATCTGTAAAAGTAAGAATCAGATTTAAAAGTTGTGTTACACGAATATTGCCAGAAAGATGTGTGACATTTTAAAGTTGGAATGAGGTTTCTGAGTGAAAGTATGAAGGAGCAGTTAGCAGTTGAAGAAGGAGCAGTTAGCAGTTGAAGTTGCATGAAGATTGTTGAAGTCTGAAGAGTTCTCCATTGACTTCCATGTTAACAATGGGATGCATTATGGGATGTATCTCTNAAGATGTTAGATGACATTTTAAAGTTGGAATGAGGTTTCTGAGTGAAAGTATGAAGGAGCAGTTAGCAGTTGAAGTTGCATGAAGATTGCTGAAGTCTGAAGAGTTCTCCATTGACATCCATGTTAAAAATGGGATGTATTATGGGATGTATCTCTGGAATTATGAAAGTTATGAATGATAAAAGTAATAGGCATTGATTCCCGACCGAGCTGAACGTTTTGATGTTTGAACGGAGTTTCTGTGACGTTCAATGTGGGAGAAGAAGCAGCGCAAAATAACCCGGCGGAATAATAAAGAATTTTGTGCGTGGCATAACAGATAGTTGGAATGCTGTTTCAGCATTCCCACTAAATTAGCTGAATTTATTGGATTAATGGTCATTTTGGATTTTATATTAAGATAAGATAAGATAAGACTTTATTTATCCCGAAGGAAATTGTTGTGCCAGAGTAACAAAATACAATAAACACAATAAACACAGCAGCAAAAAGAGCAATTAAACATCCACAGACAACATGAAACGTAGAAACATAGAAAGTCACACAATCAATGCAATTATTATTAGCAGTATTTNCCTCATGCTCGGCCCCCTGAGTTTGCCCACTGTGGCCTTTGCCCCACCATGGACTCTGCCTTGCCCCCGGGCCGTCCGCCCGAGACCCCCACCTTGGACTCTGCCTTGCCCCCGGGCCGTCCGCCCGAGACCCCCACCTTGGACTCTGCCTTGCCCCGGGCCATCCGCCCGAGTCCCCTTCTCGGCTTCTGCCTTGCCCCGGGCCGTCCACCCGAGATCCCTTCCGGGTCCTCCGCTGTGCTCCTGGGCTGTCAGCCCAAAACCCGTCCTCCAGACCCCCTCCACCCACCCTGGTGGCCCTAGTTTTGTGTAGTCTTGTCTCTTCCTGTGTTCAGTGTTGGTTCGTCTTTTGTTTGTGACTGAGTTCACCGGTGAGTGTTCTGTTTTGTCCTAGTATTTTTCGTTATCCTTGCTTACTTCACTCACTGTAACAGTTTTATTGCTAAGTGAGGATAACTGTTGTGAAATAATATTAAGTCTAAAGAAGTCGACTTTCATTTATAATAGTATCCCTCTTAAATGTTTTGGATGTAACAAGCCTACAAATCTACAATCATGGTAGAAGCTTGAGGCTACCTACACTAAAGCTAACATCAACATGCTAACATGTTTATGTTTGACAGGGTTAATTTTAATGAGGTTTACCATCTAAGTTTAGTGTGTTAGCATCTGCTTATTAGCACTGAGGCCATAAAGCAGCTGACGCTAAGAAATGCATTGTTAATTATGGCAACATGTTACAATCTATCCCGAAGGGGACATTAATAGCTGCTTTTTTTTACATTTATTCATTTACAGATGAATCCATCTGTCCATCTGAGATATTTTAATAAAAACAAAGGTATTCACTTCACTTTTTAATGGCCAAGGTACAGGCGAAAATAATTCATTACTGAGGAACACCAATGAAGGTCACATGTTGTCCCAATCTCTCTTGTAGATGTTGAGATATTGTACAAGAAAAGTGAACATTTTGACCGTAACGATATATGAAAGGTCAGGGGATTAACAAAGTCATAAGGGTTTATCCTCTGGAGCACATGAATGTCCGTACAAACCTACATGGCAATTGATCTGAACCCTCTTTTATTTATATATATAAATAAATATATATATATATATATATATATATATATATATATTTAAGTCGGGACTGAAGTAGTGGACTGACTAACATTCCATTTTCCTTTCTTATTATTTACATGTGTTTGTTGCAACACACAAATAAAATCATTTTGATAAAGGTTTCTGTATTCCCCTTCAGGTGCTTATATTCTGACAGAAGAGCCCCACTGGAAGCAGGCCTCTGTTATCAAATTGAGTCTGACTTGTGTACTGCTGTAGCCGATGCAACATTAACGATGAAAGCAGAGAAGGAGTCACATAGTTTTCTAAGGATGGGAAATAGGACCATCAATGCAGAATGCGGTAAACAAATTCTCCTGAGTTTAAACTTCACTTAAATTCGGCCACAGCTGACAGTTTAGATTCCCAGATATAATTCATCTTAACAACAGAGTGTTGCACACATTCAAGGACAACTGAAAGAATAGGCTCAATGATTTGTTCTAATGTTGAAAGGGTGGTTAAACCAAGCGTGAAACCATTCAATATCAATATTCTTGAGGTTTTCTTTTTCACAGTAATTACTGATGCTGTTAAATTGTCCGCAAAGTTGAAGAACAGCTTTTTGTTTGAGGAAAAAGAGCTGGACATGAGGTAATTATTACAGTGACAAAAGTGAATACTGGGGTATTTTTTCAATAAACACAAAACGTGATTTGTAAGTGATGTGTTACCAGATGATGCTCAATCTTCTTTCAGAAAACCTTAATGCCGTCTGGGAAAGCAAAATAAGATTTATTTGTATGCTACCATTTTTCAGCATTTCAACATACAGTACAACAAAAATCATGTCACAACTGTATGCACTGCTGGTAAAGTCGGGCCATGGGTGCATGACTATGATGGATATTTATCTGTATTGTGACAGGTCCAACATTTATTTTACAAATAGGTATTGCTGTTCATTCTACCTGTATTTACCAATGTACAGTATTCAGGCAGTGGATAAAAACTACAAACTACATCGGATAGTATTTCAGATTCAAAAGCACACACTGCAGCCTTGCACAAGGGCCATATCTATCTTTAAAAGGCTGTACTCCAAACAATACAGCAGATCTCTCGCGTTCTCAGATCTTTGCACTCGCTTCCTTTTGTAATTTCTTTCAATATATCTTTTTTTCTTTCTTTCATAATCTCTTTATTGTATATGATCACCAATCAGCAATGGATGAACACACTGAGTATCATACCGCATACTCCCAAGTGAACAAAAAAAAAGAAGTATTGATTTTGTAAAGCATTGGATGGTTTGGCCAACTACATGTCTGATGTGCAGCCTTGTTATGATTGTCCAAACCTCTCAGTTTGTCAGGGGCAGGTTTTCTTTCATCCACATATCTGTAAATGTAAGGTCTAGTCCAACATGCAGTTATTTTTCATTCAAAGCTTAAACCATTTCTGTTTGCAGCTGCTTTTCCAGGGCAAACCATCTAGGCATGGCAGTGTCCTTCAGTTAGTTTAGTGGGAATGCTGACACATCATTCCAACTATCTGTTAGGCTACGCACACAATTCTTTATTATTCCGCCGGGTTATTTTGCACTGCTTCTTCTCCCACATTGAACNCGCTCTCTCGCTCTCGCGCTCGCTCGCACACTCACACAAAATGCGCTTGTGCAAGCGGTCATCGTCACGGAGGAGCACACAGCGTCTGTGTGTGTGTGGCACAAGCGCATTTTGTGTGAGTGTGCGAGCGAGCGCGAGAGCGAGAGAGCGAGACAGTTACAGGGTTGTTGTTAGCATCTGGTGCTAGCTCGGAGCTAACAGAGATTAGAAACTGTTTAGAGAATAAGGAGAGGGTGAGCTCTCTCCTGTCGGACTGAGAGGCTGAGATAACGTCAGCTTAGTGAGGTAAAGGACTCTCTGAGTGATTAGATTGTAAACTTTAGTCTAAGTTATCTCAGTGGGTCTTAAACGGTTTGGTCATCTTTGTAAACAAATATTTCCATCTATTTAATGTAGTTGTAAAAAACAAGTTGAGAAATCATTCCAATATAGGTCAGTAAAAAATAAAAAACAGTTTAAAAAAAAGGAGTGATGAGTAAAATATGCATAAATAAAAAGAAAATATGCAGACTAGGTAAGATAAAGATAGGAGAGAGGAGTTTACTAAATATTTATAATTGTGAGCATATTCTAATGTTTTTTTGATTATTGAAATATATACAGTTCTGTTTCATATGATTGTTGCGAGCTGTATCCATAAATCTCTTAATTTCCCCTCAAAGTGCACCAGATTGATACATTTAACTTAGATTTAAAGAAAAAAGATACTCACTCTATTACGTACAGGGCTTGGAAGTCAGTTTTCAATGGGCAGGGCATCCCATTGACTTGCATAGAGCTCCCTGAACAGGTTTGGCAGGACCCCCGGCAGAGGAGCAGTCGGCGGGACCCCCAACGGCACAGGACATAGGGTTGGCAGGACCCCCGGCAGGAGAGTAGTCGGCGGGACCTCCAACGGGACTGGACATGGAGCTGGCAGGAACCCCAGCGGAACCTCCAACGGCACAGGACATAGGGTTGGCAGGACCCCCGGCAGAAGAGTAGTCGGCGGGACCCCCAACGGGACAGGACATAGGCTTGGCAGGACCCCCGGCAGGAGAGTAGTCAGCGGGACCTCCAACGGCATAGGACATAGGGTTGACAGGACCCCCGGCAGAAGAGTAGTCGGCGGGACCCCCAATGGGACAGGACATGGAGTTGGCAGGACCCCCAGCGGAACCTCCAACGGCACTTCAGTAGGGACTTGAGTTTGGACTTGAGTAGGAACTTGAGTAGGGACTGGAGAGGGGACTGGAGAGGGGACTGGAGAGGGGACTCGAGAGGGGACTCGAGAGGGGACTCAAGAGAGGGCTTGAGAGGGGACTCAAGAGAGGGCTTGAGAGGGGACTTGAGAGGGGACTTGAGAGGGAACTCGAGAGGTGACTTGAGAGGGAACTCGAGAGATGACTTGAGAGGGAACTCGAGAGATGACTTGAGAGGGAACTCGAGAGGAGACTTGAGAGGGAACTCGAGAGGGGACTTGAGAGGGAACTTGAGAGGGGACTTGAGAGGAAACTGGAGAGGAAACTGGAGAGGGGACTCGAGAGGGGACTTGAGAGGGGACTTGAGAAGAAACTGGAGAGGGGACTCGAGAGGGAACTTGAGATGGGATTAGAGTTGGGACTTGAGAAGGGACTAGGGAAGTGACTAGAGGAGAGACTGGAGAAGGGACTAGAGATGGGACTAGAGAAGGGACTAGGGAAGTGACTAGAGGAGGGACTTGAGAAAGGACTTGATAAAGGAATTGAGTAGGGACTACAGAAGGTACTAGAGAAGGGACTTGAGATGGGACTAGAGTTGTTACTTGAGAAGTGACTAGAGGTGGGACTGGAGAAGGGACTAGAGAAGGGACTTGAGTTAGGACTCGAGAAGGGACTTGAGTTAGGACTCGAGAAGGGACTTGAGTTAGGACTCAAGAAGAGACTAGAGAAGGGACTAGAGATGGGACTATGGCAGCTGGGGCCAGAGCTGGGTCTGGAACCATGGCCGCTGGGGCCGGAACTGGGGCCGGGACCATGGCTGCCGGGGCCAGAACTGGGGCCGGGACCATGGCTGCCGGGGCCAGAACTGGGGCCGGGACCATGGCTGCTGGGGCCAGAACTGGGTCTGGAACCATAACTGGATCTGGAACCATGGCTGCTGGGGCCAGAACTGGGTCTGGAAACATGGCTCTTGGGGCTCGGGCTGCTAGCCTGGCCTTGCGACTCCTTCTTTTAGGAGCCGTTTGGAGGCTTCGTGGACCTCCAAAAGCCAGACGAGCTCCAGAGAACGTCTCTGGGAGGCAGAGAGCTAGCATGCCTGAGGCTAGCAAGCAGGGGATAACACACCGAGAGGAACTCCAAAATCCAGCCAGGTAAGAATCTCACCAAGCCTGGTTTCTCCGTATTTATCTGGTGTGCCTCTGCCAGGGCAACCTCTCGCTGCTGAACCCCGGACGCTCCCATCCATCGATCAGAGCAGGTAGCCAAAGAAAAGGTCAAATCCAACAATTCCTGCTCAAACGGATCTGCTTGGCCCATATTTGGTTGGTTCGTACTGTTACAGTGAGTGAAACAAGCAGGACCCAAATGCAGATAACGCTGAAAATGCCTTTATTTCAAGGATAACGAAAAATACTAGGACAAAACAGAACACTCACCGGTGAACTCAGTCACAAACAAAAGACGAATCAACACTGAACACAGGAAGAGAAACAGCCGGGCAGGGGAGGAGGAACACAAGGGCAAAAGGTGAAGACAATTAGACACACCAGGGAAACTAACGACAGGGGAAAAACATAGGAAGAAGGACCAGACAATATACAAGGAGGAAAACACCCATAACCTGACATACAAAACTACAAACGTGACATAACATGAGAATCCTGACAAAAACATGTTGCTATAACCATGTCTTTTTGAACAAGTACCAGCCTGATGAAGGGGGACAAAACACACAGCATTGAATTAAGGTTACATTTATGTCCGCCCGTCCTCCCTTACTTAATGCAACCTAGAGATAAATGGTTTTGCTACTGTAATGTCTTCTTGCACAATGAAAACCCTCAAGTATTCAAAGATAATCACTTCAAGAGCCACCCGGGGATCAAGTTCAGTGTTGGACATGTGCTGCTGCTGAGCATTGTAGCTGAATAGTCTGAATCCTCTCCTCAAAGCTCTTGGAGAGAAAATAACCTCAATACAAATGCACTTAAGTTCTTCTTGTAATTGCCTCCACAGGAACAACTGATCTAAAGAAGAGACATTTTATTTAAAACGCTGATGTTGAAAGGATACTGTGCTGCAAACAACTCTAAAATATTCGTCAGAAATAGTTTTTGATCTTCTCCCAGAGATGAATCCAAATGACCAGGTGGGTAATGTGAAAAACTCAGCGTGGTATTTCAGATAAAAAATACTTTTGTTCCTTTGATAGCGCCCAGGAAGATCAAACAAATAAGTAAGCACTCTGGGGACAATAAAAAGGTTTTTAAAAATGTGCTGTCTGTGAGAAAGACCTGCTTGACACATTCTGGCATTAAATTCTCTCTCAACATTGTTTTTACATAATAAAGTTCTTGTATCACTCTTACAGCTAACTTATGGCATATCAAAGTATAACAGCCCTCAGAGGAGTGATCGTCCACATCATGATCTCAGTCATTAAAAGTCAGTGAAAGTACTTTTTAATCCCATGTTCCCTTGTTATTCTAGAAATAGCAAGAAAAATAATTATGTTTTAAAACCCAATGTCAGAAACAATTCACTGACCTAGAAAACATAGAAAGTTTCTCAGCGTGTGTTAAATATTTATCTCAATGAAGCTCTCTTATTACCTACAGTGTACAGTAACAAGTTTAGGTCTTTTCCTCTTAGTTATTATGTTCTGCCGAATATTTACAAATATATGAATAGATTTACATGATATTATTTCTACAGGTAGGCATAGAGCCAGAGAACAATTGACTACATTTTGGTAGAGCTCCAGATCTGGGATTTTTACCATTAGATAGTTATTGTTTTTAACCCATATGGATTTAAGGCAGATATAGGCTTGATTCCAAATGCTGAGGGTTTGTTTGCATGCCTTTTATTTTACCAGTTTAAATTATAAATGACAAAAAAGAATGATAGTTGAGGGCAGGTTTTGGCGGAGCTTTGCGGTCTGTAAGTCCCTCCTAAGTGTGATGCCTCCATGAGTCAGGGGCTTCGTCCAGGTTTAAAGAACTGCAGGACAAGAACATGATGATCAAAGGAGGGGATAGGCTTCGTTTTTTATTTTTAAGAAGTTTGCTTTCCATTCTTTTGCCCTGCCTCGTGACTCTTTGCAGAAGTAGTAATTGCCTTACAGGGATTCTAAGGTAGCGCAGTACTCACTGAGACGCTGTCTTGGATATTCGTCTATGCCTCTGTTCCTGGGGTAATTAAGGCTTGGAGTCACCTCCGGAGATACTGTGGCTCCTCAAACTAGCTTGCTTTTGTAATCTGTGTCGCAGTGTAAAGCGTAATTCAACAACACAGTAAGCCAGAGTTAGGGGAAAAGTGCCTCATGTCCTCCTGAGTGAACCTGTCTGAGTTCATTGGTATTATTTAGGATGACAGAGGCATAATTGTTTGTAAAGAAAGGGGCTATTTTGGTCGGTATTATGGTGCTGCAGATGGTAATTATATTTGCAACAGCCATTCAGAAGCTACCTTGGGTCTTTTTAGGAGTGAGTCCTCTACCCATCAAACATTAATGCTTTGGTGCTGTCTGTTGTCAAGCAAATGACCAGGAGCAGACAGCTAATAAATCCAATTACGGAAGTGAATAGCTTTTGTTCCAGATATTTTGAGGCTGAACATAATATAACCAGCAAAAAAAGAGGATAGTATCAGCTATCAGTTATGATAACATCAATGAAGAACAAAATCTATCTAAAATTAAGCAGCAGTGCATCCCAGTTGGCTCCATCACAACCAAAACAACAATTAATTGCTTTGTGCCCGAGACAGCCTCTTCAAGTACTTTGGAATATGGTCTGACAGCACCCTGTCCTTCCTACATAAAGTGAAACCCCACTCGGGGCTTTGCCTTTCAGATTAGAGCCTCTCTTCTTTCGCTCTGTAGCAGCCAATGAACTCTGGTTAGAGGGCTGCAGGGAGCCAAGAGCGCTCCAGCCAGTCAATGAAGGCAGCCTGATTAACATTTTCATCCTATCTGTGTGTTTCTGTCAAAGGAGATTGTGGTGTAAATGACCAAAGCAAACGTCTTGGCTAGTGCTTGAATGACAAGAGCACAACACAAGAATGGCACGCTGCAAAGGCTCTTGAATACAAAAACCGTAGCCATGTAGCCCCTGGGGAGAAGCTTTGATTTATTTACAAAACGGTTAGGCTCTGTGATCCCCAGTAGCTAACCTAGACCTCACCGAAGGTCCGAATCCAAACCATGGCTGTTTGCTGCATCTTGTCCAATCTCATTCAATTTTTCCAGTCAATCTTTATCCAAATAATAAAAAGGCATAAAAAGACTAAAGAACATCTTAAAAGTAGCAGCAGCAGAGTCAAACACTGCTGGTGCATGCTCATGTTGTTGTCTACATGAAAGCAGCTCAAGAAAAACTCTGAACTCTCATCTCCAGCGTGTCTTCCTGGGGAAGAAAAGGCTCATCTGTCTCAGACTATATATGCCAGTGCCATCAGATGATCATCCTTTCACTGCTAGATTAAGGCGATGCACTTCACGTCAGCCTATCAAAGGTGTGTGTGATTGGTAACACTTTTCAAGTTGATGTCGAGGTTTGATGCTAGCGATTCTGACAAGTCAGTCACTGTTACGAATGATTTCTTTCTAAAAACTCTGCTGAAAAATCTCTTAACTTGTGCAACTCTTACGTTTAATTCACACAATGTTCGGGTTCCTGCTCAAGAGGGCAAAAAAATGTCTTTAAATGTAATGCTGTTTAAGATTTAGATCTGTGAATATGACCCACATCTGAACCAAAAATGTATTTGATCACATCTTAAAAGGTCCTTGAAAAGTTCTGCTCATTAGTTGAATTGAAGCATTTCAAAGTCATTTGTGGGGCTTATATAAAAGACCATGTCAGATGAAACTGGGTTGTTTTTTGCCATTTTGTCACAACTGCTACATCAACATACCTGACATGTCCCCTCATACTCTGTAACCAATTGTTGTGATCATGTCATCACTTTTCTCTGAGAAATATCCTTTGTATATCGAAGCCTTGTTTATGCCTAAACACTCATGAATCTGATATTCAGGTAAAGGTTGCTGCAGCAGGAAAGCTATCTGCTGTGAACACGTTGCTATGAAAACAATTTATTTGTGATTTCACTGCATAATATAGCTGAAGGATTTACTTCTTTGACCTTCTATTTGTGTGATCTATTGTATAAGCAATAAACTTCACATAAAAAAAATAGATTCCGGTCTCTTTTGCATGTAAACAATTGCTAGTGGTGTTTTGATATTGTTAACCTTCTCATTAAACGTGAGTAACTCAATGGTATTCATCCCATAAAACGTAGTTATTGAAGTAACCTAATAATCACACACGCAGTTGTATTTCGACTCAAGCCAGCATGTCAACAGCACAGTATCTGACTCACAATCCTCACAGAAATGAACTGAGGTATGTTATTCCAATTCTGATGCACGCATCCTCACAGCCCAAAGCCACCAACACCAGAGTGACGCTCACTGCCCCCAGATTCTTATTCTCTTGATTTTTCCAGAAAGCTGGTTCAGCCTGTCCAAAAACGAATTGAGAGAGGGAGTGTTTGTGACAGGAGGAGACACAGGCGGTGAGGTGACATATTCTGCTGTCATTATGTTTGCAGAGTCCTCACTAGATGGCAGTGTAGTGTAGGAATATTGTTTGACAACTTTTACCAGACATGGCATCATTTCAGAAACTTTCCTTCTGAGTGGGTGTGTGGTGGTACAACAAAAATGCAATAACTGCTCAAAGATATGGCAGTATGGGGGAGTTTTCTTGAGCTTCATCATTTTTGATGTTTATTTTAATAACTTCTCTTCATCTAACCGTGACCTTTGACCTCACTGGCCACACTCTTTGGCTGAGGCCATCCTGCGAGTGGGAGTGGTTCAGTGGTTTCAGAAAGCTCAGGAAATGAATGTTTTATCAGCCTGTGCAAAGACAACAACAACAACAGCGTGGTGGGGAGGAACATCTAAATTTAACTCATCAGTTGCTGCCAAGTCAAATAAAACCATCAGAGGACGGTTTCCTGTCGGTTTCTCCTCCAAAGCGTCTGGACTTTCATTAGATGGATAATATCTATGCGTATCGAGAACATAAACATTATATATACTATAGATATCATAGCAGAGCCTTGTTGAGCTGGAAAACGTTCACGTATTTCACTCTCTTGGTGCTTCCTAATGGGTTTTTAAGTGCTCTTATTGTTTTGATAAGACAAACTGCACCCAGAGCGACCTATCATTTGCATGCATCCGACATTTACATGTTGATCATTTGTCATCATTTTATGTGCATTTCTTTGTTATTTCTCCACAGTATTAGCATGCACTCTCAGATGCCTGGTGTATTCAGAAGGTGCAGTACAGAGGGAGAGCAGCACATCCTACTCACTCACTGTTAGAGAGCGCGTGGGAGGAGGTGATAGCGGACAAGCATTCTGTGTGCAATGTCCTCCTCGACAGCAACATTTAGAATCATGTAGCAAGCTCAATATGCAGAGGAAAAGTATGCCTGGCAGGAGATTGCTGCAGTTTTCCTCAATAAATGGTTGGATACAGATTAGCTATTAATTCCTGCTTGATACAATATTTAGTGTTACCTTCAAAATATCTGTGATTTAGGGGAATAGGCCTGCTTTAAAGCAAAGAAGGATATATTTAAATATAACGGGGGTGGAAGCTTGTCCCACCCATTTTTATTTTCCGTCCACTCCATGCCCATCTCAAAGCTTGGTCTCCAGAACCTCCTCTGACAAGTTTCCTTGCTTTCCTGTGAGAATAGGCAGCCGCCGTCATTGAGGAGCTGAGGGAGTTCAGGAGATCAGAGGCAAGCAGCAGTTGCCTCTCTTCTGGGAAACCAGATGACCCTCTTCAAAGTGATAATGTAAACAGCTAGTAACTGTTGGAACCGTGGGAGTTTGAAGTAAAACCTGAAGAATTCTCCTGCAGGATAAAGTGTAAAAGCAACCAGCACTGTAAGTTGTATTCTTTTTACCTTTTTACACATACAAGCAGGCGTTCGCTAAGTAGATGAGGTATGTGGGTTGTTGCAATTTTGTGATCTGTGGGCTTCGGAGATTTGAAAAATAAGAGATTATTTTCAATGCGCTGATAGAAGATAAGGCACACTTTATATGTTACATTAGAGTATATTTTTTTAATGGGGATCTGTGCTTTATAGAAAGACAATCCAGAATATTAACACATAGTGAATATGGTTCACATTAAATAACTTGGTTTGCATTAAAAAATGTGAATTATGTATTTGTACAGCATTTTCCTGCTTTAACATTGTAATACATCTTTATTGCTTAACTGGCCTGTCTGCAGCTGCACTGTCAACTCCAGCTACAGAGGCTTCAAACAGCTGCTTCCAATTACTGTCAACCTGTAGAAACATTACTCCGAACAAGCATTTGTTGACTTTAGATGTGGGGCTGGGGCCGAAATAGGATTTTATAATATGTGCGCCTGATGATGTGAATGATAGAAAGCCATAAAAGTGAAAAGGCAGGTCATGACCCAAACCCTTTCACCCGTACAATTGACTGTTCCTGTTCAAATTTCTACACATTTTTTATTATATGAATTTTACGCTTAGCTAAGGTTAGATTACGTTTTATGTCGTCAGCTCATGGCTCAGGGAATTCCATAATGAATGGCAGTCTTTTACTTAACTGGCAGGATATGTTTGTGTTTGTAGTTAATGTCAGTTTTTTTACATAAATGTTAGTGGTTTGCAGGATTTACAGCATTAATAAATAAAAATTAAACACTTTTTCCCAGTTGTTACAATGTGACAACATACCAGGGATCTGTTAGCCAGACCGCTACCTCAGCCCTGAGTTAAAGTGAACCACACACAAACCACTAGATCTCCAACATGGAGGCCCTCCAAAGAAAACCACAGTATGGGACTACGGCCAGCTCTTCCACTTAGGTAAACAATGTCTGTCTCATTCCACTCCACTGCGGTGTGTGTGTGCGACTACATGCATGTGTGTGCCGGTGCGGTTCTACACCCAAAAGCTGTGAAGGCGCCGCTCCAACTGTAAATGTAAATTGTTTCAGGTTCAAAGTATGCTCTGTTGTTGCCACCCACCCTGCTGTGAGAGTGTAGCCAATTTTAGCAAGTTGAGCGCTGATATATTCTGTGTGAAGTTATCAAAACAATGGCATTGTTGAGGAGCAGAAATAAAAACTCAGTGTTACGAGATTCTTCTCTCTGCAACCTTCCTGAAAGGCAGATGCCGAAGCTTTGTGTGCAAGTTTGACTTAATGCAAATGTTTATTTATATGAACAGTATTCCTGAAAAACTACAGTAGAGAGGTTATTGTTTTCAGTCAGGGAGCTACATGCACTATATGCTCAGTAGCAAGCTACATTATAGATGTGTATCTAAGGCTGTGAGAATTTGTTTCAAAAGACCAAATGTCCATCATGTTAAAGTTCCTTTAATAACCACTAAGAGCACAATCTAAACTGCATGACAGGATGACTGGAGAACAACACAGAAAACAGGGTCAAAACATTTAAGCTCTTAACTATTTAAAGAGTTAAAAGTATTTCAGATGTGGTCAAAACACTGTTTAGATGTATTCACACATCACTTTCGGGGTTTTGATTGTGGACAATGAGCCGCAATTGGGTAGACTACTTGGGAAATAAATTAAACACATTCAAATATTTGGATCTGGAAACAAGAAATAATCTTCCTATAGATTACTGTGCTCTAAATATAATTTGCTTGCACTCAGGGTCAAGGGTCAGGTTGAGTTGATAGAAAATGTGCCCGGCAGTGGCCAAAGTATCATTATCAGGAAACGGTTATCAGGGTCTGGCTAAGCTCTAAAAAGGTTATGGCCAATATTTCAAAGACGTCTGTAGTTGGAAGGGTAATAGTTGTGATCTCAATCTTCTAGGAAATCAATACAGAATGG
This sequence comes from Notothenia coriiceps, assembly GCF_000735185.1. Classification (NCBI taxonomy): domain Eukaryota; kingdom Metazoa; phylum Chordata; class Actinopteri; order Perciformes; family Nototheniidae; genus Notothenia; species Notothenia coriiceps. The sequence goes on along the minus strand of NW_011358926.1, from coordinate 315,800 downwards.
CTTTGGTTAATGGGAGAGTACAATGAGCCTTGTGCTGTAATTACAAGGAACAGCAGTTAATCAAAGAGGCAGGAAAATGTTTTCTTGTTCGCATTGTATTTCCATGGACTGGTAGAGTTATGTTTCTTTCTCAGTGCATTTTGCAGATAGCAGCCTCTTGTCTGTAATAGTGGATGTCAGCAACCATTTGTCTCCTCAGACACGAGACAGCATAAGCATTGATTACCATGGCAACCAGATGGCAACAGCCCAAAGACAAAGTAGTCATTTTTCTTCCCTCCGCATTAATCATGACAAAAATGTACATGTGTTGCTACGAAGGGGCTCAGGGCTTTCTGGAACAAGAGATCTTTCAGGCTAAACAATGAAAAACTTTACAGAGAGGTTCTGATAACCTTGATGATGATGCCAATTCAAATGATTACATAATTTCCAATAACAAAGATCCTGTGAGAGCAGAATCTGTTATGTATTGTTCTTGCCCTGCAGTACTTTAATGTTATTGAGACTATCGTGCATCAGATTGAAGACAAAAGGGTTTCTTTTCATTCCACATAATTTTACAGCAAAAGAGACGTTGTTTTATTTTACTAAGATTTTGTAATAATATCCAATGAACCAAACACTGTTACATAAGTCTGCTTTCATGTAGTACCGTATTTATTCAAATCACCAGTTGTAATCTGTTGAAATTATTATGAATGATCTGAGGATAAAAAGCTATCAACAATTGTGGGAACAAATGAGGCACAAGTGACGCATGGAAATAATGAAAGGCTGTTTTTATAGAGATTGCTTTATTTTCTGTGCCAATTTCACAATTATCTAAAAGAACACTGAGAAAAAGTAAATAAAACAAAACATTTAAAAGGATACTTAGCCAATGTGAAACACAAAAGTCAATTTTTTTGTAACAATAAGTACTGCTCAACCTGTGAAAACAGTTGTGCAATGTGTTGTTTGGCTCTGAGAGAGCACTTGTCAAGTTTTAGAAAATAAGATAATGTCATTGTGATGTCATCAGGGAACATGCTGGGCATGGAGACCATATATTTAGAGGACTTTGCATAGTCTGTGTCAAAAATGTGGGGCATATTTTGGAATTTTTAAAGATGTTGATCTTTTTATTTGGATTAAGGAATTACTAATTTGAGTTCTGGTCCTAAATGATCATAGAAACAAGCTTAATAAACGTTTCTGGTCAACTTGGGACCTTTTCATCCTGTGTTGGCATAACACTGATTTTTGTATGTAAGAGAAGAGGAAACTTCTGTGGATAATTTGGCTACCATAAAATGTCCTTTACGATAAACAATGAATAATTTTAACCTAAGAAGCATCCTACAATTACAGCAATGGACAACAACTTCCATATTGCACATTTAATGATACTCCAATGTGTGACTAAAGACAGTGCAGATAATATCATGAGCCTTCAGTGGTCTCCTTTTACCTTCACTGAACAGTATGTGGGCTATATCATGTAAGATACCTCGGCTTTTCCCAGTGCAGAGAAACCAGATAAAAAACCAGCCTGCTGTCATAAACCTCCCCTCCAACCATGAGCATTAGAGAGGAGACCAACTATAAGAGAGAGAATCTCCAGGTCAAAAGGTTGTTTCATGCATCAACACTTTCTCAGCTCTGCCTGCCAAAGTGCCAGACTTCTTTCTAAAGCCCTACCAAAGTTCAACCACAACACGGTACAGCTCATTATTCTTTGCACTGATGTCTCTCTCACAGGCTTTACTGTGGATCATGGCTGCATTTGTGTGTGTGCATGCGGAGGTAGTGGAGTAGCTGGTCTGTGACAAGACAAAGGTGTGCTTTTATCTGCGGACATCATTATCTCGGGCAGTAATCTGTATGAATGAGACGTCGACTAATAACACCTGACATTTGGTCAATGCTTCCAAGACAGACGGCCCTCGCTGAAAAGTTCAAATAGTCAGCAAGAATGCGGGGTCTGGCGGGTGGGAGGATGTTGTGTGTGTTTAGTACGTGTGTGTGCGCAGACATTTAAGCCTGAATGTGGTTTCGGTGGGAGCTCTGCCAGAAACAGGGAGGCAGGGTTTCAGGGTTTCAGGGTTCACGCTGCTCTGTAGTGAGAAAGTTCTGCTTTTCATTACATCTACCCATATGTCCACATATGTGCTCCGCCTCCCAGACTCCACTCTGTTTCCTGGTATTGTTATGTCAATCGGTGATTCAATCCTTCTCTCTATTACTCCCAATAATATTTGAGTATGTCTGATTGTGTGTGATTAAAGGGATAATAATAACTCTCTGCTTGGCAGGAGCATGGTGCTGAGAACATAGACATTCCGTTGTAGTCTACGGAGTGATTTTGAATATTGCTGCAATACTCTCTGGAGAGACTGGTCAGTAAGGCAGAACATAGTTGAGAGGTGGCCTGAAGAGAGGAAAGGACCCCTGCTCCGTAAACAGGATAAAACTGCACCGCTATGCATTTGCTTTAATCTTGATCTTATTTCCTGTTTACTGTAAGAGAGCCAATTAACGTATATTAAAGAAAAGCAGGGTGCAAGTGTTTTTCTGCAACAACCTGGCATGAGACTCCATTTGCAGGCTTATATTTCTATGTTATCATCAGGTGAACTGTTGTGCTATGTGACTTACAAGAAAGCAAAGCTAGTATGGAGCTATTTCAGGGTCATAAGTTTTGATCATTCAAAAAAATACAATTTATCTGAAAGTCCAAGTTTTCATCCTGAACTTTGAAAAAATACAATGTTGTATTCAAAACAAAAAAAAGTATTTGAAATAATATTTCAGGTTGAATATTATTTTGATTCAGTTCAGCAATTTTTTAAAATAAAATATTTATTTTCACATTTCACTTTTATACATATTTGAATACTTGTTTTTTTCAGTTTCAGATTTTACGTTTTCAGATTCAAAACAATTATTTTTTCAGTTTCAAATCTTTTTTTTCAGGTTTCAATCTTTTTTTCGCCTTCAGATCTTTTTTCACCTTCAGATCTTTTTTTTCGCTTTCAGATCTTTTTTTTTCGCTTTCAGACTTTTGACCCTGATATTGCTTCGGGGGGCGGGACCCTGAGTGACAGCCCTCCCTCTGTCATGATGCCTTCATGGATGTAAGGTAGCGCAAGAAATACAACTACACACTTTCTATACACAATACTCCCGTGATTGGTGGTAAACAAAAATGATCCAGCATCAAAGTTCCGTTAAGCGAGCTGTTGAGCATCGTAGTTGGCAACAATCAAGGTATAAGAGCAATAAACTGTGCTAGAATCTGAAATCACGTATCCGCAATCAAGCGTTGTCCTTCCCCACTTCCACGTAGCTCCATGAACGCAGCATAGTATTGGCTTGGTTTTTGCGATCAGAATCAGAATACCAGGGATACATTTACATTGTTACAGCAGACAAGAGCCAAAGACAGCTTAATGTTACCTAAAGCATGCATACAAAAAGTATTAAAGATTAAGAAAAGAAATTATATATATTTTTAANATCTGAAAGTGAAAAACGATCTGAAGGTGAAAAGCAATGTCAAACCTGAAAAAACAAGATTTGAAACTGAAAAAATAGTTGTTTTGAATCTGAAAACGAAAAATCTGTGCTGAAAAAAATAAGGATTCAAATATCAAAATATGTATAAAAGTGAAATCTGAAAATAAATATATTATTCAAAAAAATTGCTGAACTGAATCAAAATAATATTCAACCTGAAAAATTATTTCAAATACTTTTTTTTGTTTTGAATACATCATTGTATTTTTCAAAGTTCATGATAAAAACTTGAACTTTCAAATAAATTGTATTTTTTGGAATTATCAAAACTTATGACCCTGAAATAGCTCCATAAACTAGTATATTCAGAGATGCTGATTGGAGTTTTTAAAAAGACTGGAGGCCTATGAATGGCCTATGAATGTATTTTGCACATCAACGTAATCGGATTACAACGTGTTTGTGGATGTTGGTAATGTGAACAAATAATCAGAAAGACCATACTATTTCTGTTTAGAGTGAACATCTGTATTCCATTGCTTTCATTCTGAGAGCAAACATCCTATATGTTATAACGCTTTTTTCAGAGAGAAGCACTTCCCGCTTTGAAGTGCTCGGTGTTGTTATGACTTTGCCATATAGCTTTGATGAAAACCTCTACTTAGGGGTTGTGGTAACACAGGAGCCTCAGTTATTTATGAAAATAAGTGGTAGGAGTTAATGAATCATCACATACAACGAGACACAGAGAGAAGAAGACTAATCAAAGAAATCCCAAACCCTGCTTCAAACTGCAGCAATTGTTAACACGTTCCTTGAGGGATATGGGAAACCACAAAGGATCAAACAATAGCACAGACATAAGGTCGTGAAAGTGAAACTACAAGGCCGTGCAGGAATATTACAGTAAAGCTTGTATGGTTGTAAAGAAGATCCAAAAAAGCGGAACTGATCCTGAGTGGCCATTCCTTTGTCCCGCTGCATACATAAGGCCTAGTAGTGGGTGGATAAGTGAAGTCACATGGTCACTTTTCCTTTTTCCCACACAAACACACCCACATCCTCCTCCATGCAGCCACTATTCTTCATCTCACCCGCAGCGGGCAGTGAGTCTGCTCCGGCTGGATACTGTAGCAGCACCAAGTTGCGCTCTTTTCCCACCATGAATCCGAATCGGGAATAACATCCTTCTGGTTTATTTATCCTCACTTCTGGAGCCACTGTCGGAGTAATTCGACTTCACATCGTCCGGAGTCAGTTCATTCACGAACCGAGCACTTTGTTTCAGGTAATTTTCAAGTTACAGTAACAGTGTTCTCCTCGTGGGATTGTGTTCGCTTTGTTTTTAAGGAGCGTGTGTACGTTTCAAAGTGTAGCTCCGGCTAATATATCCTCTCCCCTCGGTGTTTTTCGCAGTATACATGGTTTAAAGTTGTAATTTTACGCAATGCAACGAGTTCTCTGGATAACAGGCTGCTGCTTATTCAGAAGTGAACGTTTGCATTCGGTTCGGTGCAGTGAGACTATTCATTTGCAGGCCTAATGTAATGTAGAAGACTCTATTGTATTCCTCCACCCCCACATCCAGGTACCCCAGCACTAAAGGTGCTAACTGCTATTCAAACTGGCACATTTACATGAGGCCTACCTTTGTTTACTGTTGACCTTTAATTAGCCGCCTGCTCCTTTTATCACTCTTAAAGAGTTTGCCTCCTTCTGTGAGAGAAGAAAGAGACTCAACTTTTATGCTAAAACCTCCAAAGTGATAGAACAACTAAGAATGAGACGTCTGGAAGTGTAAGGTGTTCACATTCATCATTGTGTTATGAAACTGTACTAAGCCTAGTTCAGTAAAAACGTGCATGATTATGTGCACAGCAACACTGACTAACTCAACCTTTTTGCACATAATCAGCCTTGTATTCACAAATCTGCCATCATGATGAAGTCCTCCTCACTTTTGTCTCCATCCCTATAATTACATGAGTCACCATAGCACCCATACAGTATATCTTCTGTAAAAGCAACACTCGCTGCATTGACAGCCCCGAATGTGAAGTAAGCTGCAATGATTCACCCTCTCTTGCAGATCCCAGAGGAAGAATAGGGGCAGTGAAGACATGAGTCTGGTGGAGGTGAGGCAGATGGCGGGGTCCCTCACCCTGTCCCTGTCCAGCAACGACCCCAAGGAGCGATACTTTGACCGCATGGACGAGAATGACCCTGAGTATCTCCGCAGCAAGATGATGTCGCCCGACCTGAAGCAGGATTTCAACATGATGGAGCAGAAGAAGAGGGTCACCCAAATCCTGCAGAGTCCGGTATGTAGCCCGCGGCGCCGTATAAGTGCCCTCCTACACACAAGCTTTCAGTGTGTATGAGTAATAAACAACGCTTTTAAAGCAGGAGAGGCTTACTTTGCCTTCACTCAAGACTGGCAGAAAGGCATTGTTTTGTTCTTGTTTATGTGAAGGTCATTTCATAGTCTCTGTCGTGCTAAGATATGGCTTTAGCTGTGAGTTTAAAGCAACAAAGAAATGTGGTACTGTCACAGTATTTGTGTTTAATATGGAGGTTTCATCTCTTTATTGTTTTACTAGTGTTACAGATTATCAGTACTCACAAATTATTTTGCAGATAGAATATGCTGCATATTCTAAGACGTTTCCTACGTACTTGTTATATAAAGTATCTATATTGTAAGCTAAAGCTGAATAAACAAATGGATTAAAAGATCAGGTGTTTGAGGAGAAATAATCTAGCAAACACATTGATAATCGATAAAAATGTATGTTAGGTTTTCACCCAAAAATGTCAAACATTCTCTGGAACTTCTCAGATATTTGCGGTCTGTCTTAACACAATATTACATTGAATATGTTAGGGTTTCTGACAGGTGTTCAGACAAAATAAGCAATTTAAAATGGGATTCTCACTATTTCACTATATGCAGATACTTTATAGCTTAAACTATTAGCCAAAAAAATTAAAATATTCTTTGGTTTTAGTTATTATCTTTCTGCGGATATTATCTCAGAATGGGTGTATTCTGGCTAGATAAACACATGCCTATGAAGTGCATAGAAATAAGACGAGCCCACACTCATCTGCGATTGCATAACAGGCCCAACAAGTGGAGCTCATCATCACCATGGGAACCGTGGTTAGATGAAGCAGAATGCTGGAGCTTAGTTGCTGCGCACAGAAAGAAAAGTGCCATTTCAAGAAGGCTCACAGACTAGTGTTGAAGGCAAAAATTGATTGTGAGGTTTAATGCGATCCCCCCTGCTTCTAGTCAAGCCCTTTCCCAGACATACAAAGAGGTTTCTAATGGTCTTTGGTTGATTTGTGTACTGATGTAATAAGCATGCTGTGCTCCCTGACATCTCAAGAAAAGTGTTGGAATGAGGTTAGGGTTGTGTTTATACTGTTGCTAGGTTAATGGAGCTTTACTCTTTCTCTTTTGTCCACAGGTGTTTAAAGATGAGTTGGAAGGCCTGATTCAGGACCATGTGACAAAGGGCACCAGCACTACAGGTCTCCTGGCTCTGAGACAGATTGCTGACCTGGTCATGTCAAGTACCTTGGGAGGGGTAGGCCCCCTGACTTCACCCAACAGTGAGTAGCAGTGTGTATGTGTGTCCCTCTTCAGGCCTGATTGACATTCAGTGTGTTCACTCTGTGCATTATGCTGGCTGAATATCTTCATTGTAAGACTCTTGTGACACTGAACAACCCTGAAACAGCAGAAAAGGCAGAAAGCTGTTTACAGCATTCTTCATTGTCAGTGTTTCTATTAAGTAGCACTCAATACCAGTGTTGATAATGAATTACAGCAGTTTGCAAATTTAATTATGTTAGCCTAATCTCTTGCCCTTGCGTTTCTGTATAGGTCACGGAGTACTCAATTCCAAAAAGTTTGGTAATCCAAACTGTAAATGTCTGGGAAAATGTCACTGTAGGTAAAGGCGTCTGATGACGCTCAGGGTAGGGAAGGCTAATAATTTACGAATTGTTATACAACCACAGCAATTTACTCAAATTCAAATTGTTAATGAAATCGAACACAAAGTTGATGACAACAAGCTCAAACAACCACAATCAAAATCATAGTCACCACAGAAAGTATCAGTCAATTAACCGTTAACGTTGGTAAAGCAGAGCCATCAAATCAAATGTTACTGTGCAAACACACATACATCCTGCTCATACATCCTGCTAGCTGTAGCCCAAAGCACATGAGAGAACCTCAGAAGTAGCATGCTTTAAACACACAGCACTAACAGACAAAATAGATACATTTCATAATCTCATGTAGCCTTATACTACAGGCTGATATTTGGAGTTATTGGACAAAACAACGTTTAGGGAACATTGGTCATTTAGTAGGTCTTGGCCTTCTCTAGCCTTCATCCCCAGCCGCCCGTGACTGTAGGAAATGGCTTTTAGGGTTGCAAAGGCAGACTTGCTTTAAAAAAGAAAGCTAAAGTTGCTGGAAAAGAAAGCGTCCTGTATCATTTAATGCCCTTATATGGCATCACAGGCCAAAAATACCTTTTTCGGTTTCTCGCTGGGAATTCTAAGAAATATCTTTTTTTAGCTTCAGTTGTGGAGACTTTGGGATGTTTTAACCAAGTAAACAACCTTGTAGACGTTCAAATAATGCATATTTAATGTTGTGGATGCTTTACAAGTCACTGATTATGTTTTAAATGTTGGAGCAGGTGTTGGGACGGTGACTCCAGTCAATGACTTGTATGGCATCGAGTCCCCCTCCTATGTCAAAGGGGAGAAAATGAGTCGCTGCAGACTGGCCAGCCTCTACAGGCTTGTTGACCTCTTCAGCTGGGCCCGTTTTACGACCTCTTACATTACTGTGAGTACAACATCACAACTTGTTGCCGCTTCAGTGCACATCTGCCTATGTATGCAGCACAAAGTCTGTGTATCTTTACCGGTGACTCATGTTTTCTGGTTATTGGGCTTAAAGTGAAATTCCTCTTTTTTCAGAGCCCATATATTATTTATGGTTTAGAAAAGTCAGATCTGTGAATATGTACACCTCCCCAACAGAAATATGTGATGAACACCTGGGATGTCAGGACAAAAGGCCCAGATTTTCCCAAAAGACAAAGCCTAGAAAGTCAAGTTTTATCAACCCACACACTGATGTTATGAGTTTTTCAGAGTGAAGAGAGCTCCCCTTTTTGATAGAGTTCCTTCTACCCTTGAATCTGTGAAAATATTCTTCCTCTTTTGTGGAGCTGATACCCCATTTTAAAGTTTTTTTAAGGAGAAGAGATTGGGTCTCCTGGGCTTTTAAACTAGCTTTTTGACCCTGATAATGATTCTATAGGTCCTGCAGAGGCGTGATAAGGATAAACGTTGCCCTTTTATATATAACAGCGTTAATTTCTCCCATGCAAACTCAGCAAGCACTAATTTCTACACTGTAGAATCATCACTGACATTTACAGAATAACAAATCTCTGATATTCATTCAATATAACTTAAGTTAAAGATTTTATTAGAGCTGAACAATAAATATGATTTTTATCAAAAATGTTAAATGTCAAGAGGACAAATATTTGTTAAAAGCAGAATGTGTAAAAATACAATAAAAAAATACTATTGTCGTTTTCAGAGATTTCTTGGCATACACATTTTAAAGGTCCCATGACATGGCCATTTCTACTGATCATAATTCCATTGTTGAGGTATACTAGAATAGATTTACATTGTGCAATTTTCCAAACTCACATTGGTATGTGTATTCACTGAATTTCACTCTCTGTCCTAAACGCCTTGTTGGAGCTCCTGCCCCCCTCTCCCGGTGCTGAGGGGGCTGCAGCCCCATCTGCGAGGCTCCACTAGCACCCGCACCCCCAAACGCGGCGCACCTACAGTGTAACGGAGCTTACACACGGCGGCGTGCATTGAAGCTTCAACGCTTCTGCCCATTCACTTTGAATGGGATGACGTCACGCTTCGCCGAACTGCATTGTGGGAGCAAAGCTTCAAAAGTAGAGCAATGTTCTACTTTTGAAACTCAATCGAATCATATGCCAGTACAAGCTCTAGCCAATCAAACCGCTGCTTGTGTGTCCGGAGCGGGAGATTCAACTGATTGGTTGTTGGTCGAGCGTCAGACATGCCCGTCAGCAAGCTTCAACGCACGCCTCCGTGTGTAAGCTCCGTTGCGCGCCAGTTTCGCCGCGCTGCGAGGCTCCACTATCACCCCCCCCAGCGCGTCACATTTTCGCCGCTAAAAGAGTGTGTGTGTGTGTGTGTAGAGGAGCTCCACGGATTGGTCCATTTGGGTCGTCGTTACGTCACTTAGTACCAGGAAGAAAAAGAGAAATCTCCAACGAGGCGTTCTGGGGCAGCATAGACAGGTATTTTCTGTGTTAGAGTTTTACTCGCTACAGGGTGTACTTTGAGGGTTTGTGACTCTGCAGACCGTTTACATGCATAAAAACCTTCATTACACACAAGGGGACGGGTAATAACCGGAAAAGCATGACATGGGACCTTTAAAACATGTTATTTTTGTTTCAGGTGCGTATCAGTAAAGAGCAAGACCATGTTCTTATTAGTCCAAGAGGTCTGTCTTTCGCTGAGGTGACGGCGGCAAATTTGGTAAGCACAATGACTTAATGTTTGTTGATATTTTCATTATCTTTATAATTGAATAAAGACTGCTTTGTAATTCAATGTTATACATAGCATTGGGTAAACGTTTGTATACACAAACATCACATTTTACAGTAAGTGTGCTTAAAATGTTGTGATTTTACTCGGACTTTACAAAAAGAAAAAACTTTAAATTGAAGGTCATATTAACTGGCATGTGCTCAAATCCCAATTGGACTCCTTACTTTACAGATCAGACTATTACACATATTTGTGTTGTATAGTCTGATGAGTTTGATATTTTTTAGAAATTATGGCTTTTATTTACTTTACATATAAAACTCCAGTTGAGGTTTTTGAATAAAGCATGTCATTTTAAAGAGGATCTTTTCTTCCAAAAAAGGAGGTTATTTTTTTGGGGTGGTTGTGTAAATGTGATTTATGGTGCTGTTAAATTGCTGCTAGACATCGTTGATACAGGTGCATGCCTGCCTTTGTGGGCTGCAAGCATGAAAGCAAATGTTTGGATCGCAGTGAAAATGTTGTGTTTGAAAGGCTTATCTAGTCAAATGGATTGAAGCAAAAATAATTTCTTGGCTGAAAACATGTGATTTTCTGGACCTTGCACAAACAAGGACCTTTTTAACACAATACACATATAGAAGTAATTTGGCAGCAAACAGCAGGGAAGAATAGACCTCGAGCTACTAGGTAAACACAGACGTAAACAATGGAGATTACACAATTAAAAAAACGGTACGATAAAGTCAACACGTAGTCAGGCCTCGAGGATAGACACAGTGTTTTTGTTGTTGATTCATTAATGTACACATAGTTTGCTTGTTTAACCGAAGACTCCACGGGATACCTTTTAATGGTTCAGGCATAATGTATGTAATTACTTGCGGGTTGCATATTTAAAAAAAGAATTCTGTCCTGTTCTAAAATAACAATGACTTTGTTCTTCTTTTTTTCTGCCCTGTGTAGGTGAAAGTGAACATAATTGGTGAGGTGGTGGACCAGGGTTCCACTAATCTGGGTATTGACCTCTTTGGCTTTGCTCCTCATGCTGCCATTTACTCGATGCGCCCTGATGTGAGATGTGTAATCCACATACACACCCCCGCTACAGCTGCTGTAAGTACGCTGCAGGCCGATATTAAATGAGCTCCGTTCTAATCAAAGCATAAAAGCAGCTGCTAAATGCTTATTTTGCACAAGAGAGAAAGGGCTGAATTAAAAGTAGCCCCCTGCTACTTATTTTAGACGCAGACACCCTGTAACGTGCTTTTATCCTTTCCTTTGAAGCTGGGCTGTAAAACGTAAAGCACATGATGAACATCGCTGTCGAAACTTTTATTTGCGCCTCATAGCTAAAAATGTGCCTCCATTTATATGTTAGTGCGTCACACTCTTACTTGCTTTTATCCCACGTTAACAGGTGTCCTCGATGAAATGTGCAATCCTGCCCATTTCCCAGGAGGCTTTGCTTCTCGGAGACGTGAGCTGCTTTGGTTTCCATGGCAGCCTTGATAATAAAGAGGAGAAGGTGGAGTTTCAGAAAGCTCTGGGCCCAACTGCCAAGGTACTGTCAAACCAAGGGACTTCATTAGTGACAGGCTCTCTTCTCATGGGACAGAGCAGCCTTTCAACCACTGGGTGGAAGTCATTACTTATTATATTATACTGTGTGCAACTGGCTGTACTGTATATGAGGTCTTTCATGTGTGTTGGTTAGCACATGTTAATGAGTTATTGTGCATACAGTATAACATAAAGAGATGTGTGTACTCTTACAAACATTTCAAGTATTTTTTCGATTTGCAAACCAACTTTAACTAAAAGCATTGTAAGATGAGTTAATTCCTCAATTATGTATCAGATTAAATACATACATAAAAAGGGACACGATGTTAGAAAACCCCTTTTAATTATCTCACATTTCATATATCGGTTATCACGAGAAGATACTACTCTGTACCTGTCTGTTAAATATGAAGCTAAAAGCTGTATAAGATTAGCTTAGCTTAAAGTCTGGAAGCTGGCTGAAAGAGGTCGCCTGGCTCTGTCCAAAGGTAAAGAAAGATCTGTCTCTGAATTAGCTTCAGAGGTGCTGTTAGCTACCAGCCTCTATGCTAAGCTAAGCTATATAGCCTTATATTTAAATGGCACACATCGTCTACAGTCTACACACAATTAAGTATTTGGGGACAGCTTTGTTGATTTTGTTACTAGTTATGGATTTCACAGTTCAAAAAAAGGCACAGTGAACATGACATTTTCTTTCATGGACTATTGCTCTGGGATGAACAGATTGTAAGAGCACTGCATGTGACATGTGTTGTATGTTGACATGAGAATATTTGCTGCTTAAGTCACATTGATGAATGTAATAAGTGTATCTGGATATTGTTTTATCATGTCTCAGATGGATCATTCAGCTCAAGTGTTTCCTGTATTTTTCAGGTGTTGATCCTGAGGAACCATGGCCTGATCGCTTTAGGGGAAACAGTTGAAGAGGCTTTTCACTACATGTACCACTCACAGCAAGCGTGTGAAATCCAGGTATAAAAAGCTTGATTTCCATTGTTTACTCTACCTCTTCCTGGAAATGACATGTACTTGCAATATTCAGTTCAAATAAATATCTGAATGAACCCTTGATGCAAATTTTACACATTAATCATACTAGAGGGGCATAAATCACATTTCCACAAATGTCAGTGTGTCTAACATGCAATGACAAAAATCATCTTATCTTATCCGTCTCGATTTTGAATCAGACTTGGTTGCAAATAGCAAAGTATCACTGCAGGGCCTTAGCAGCAAATCTGATGTGATATCTACCATACAGAGAGCTTGGAAAATGCTAAATCAAATATGTGCTACAGATCAGAGTTCACGGCCAGCCAGGTGGAACCCTGCAGAGGTTCTAAGAAACTCCTGTTGCCTCGTGTCAGGGAGACCGTCGGGGGGTTGTTTATTTATCATTCTGCCGTGTCTGGACTGAATTTTCTTCAATTGTTTTTGACACATATTGACAGCCTGGCTGACATATTTACAATTATTGTGAAATGAAATCCTACTGCATCTTGGGAGAGATGGGAGAGACAATATGTTGTGAAATTAATTATCTCAGTAGTTAGTGTTTTACATTGCAGAATTATAGTTAATACATTAGGGAAAACCATCATTGATTTTGCGAAGAATAATTACAGTATGTGGCTTGTTACTACATAAGATATGTAAGGGTATACAAGAATCATTTTGTTGTCTGTTTTTAGGTGAATGCTATGGGGTGTTCAGGCGGCGTGGATAATCTCGTTCTCCTGGACAGAGAGAAGTTCAAACCCCTGACTCAGGGCGCGTTCGCTGCCGGGTTAGTGATGGACAATGAGGTCAAGTGGAAAGTGGGCGAGGCCGAACTTGAGTCCCTCATGAGGATGCTGGACAACCTGGTAGGTGAACCCTGACCTGTGCCTATTACCTATGATGCTTTGAGTTTCCTGTTTCAGGCGCTTCCTCTGGAAGCCTTGATTAGAGAACACAATGAAACCAGATATGTTTTTGTAAATGTCATCTGAAAAAAGTGGAACATAGTGCTCCATGAAGGCCGTGTAATATTTTTTCTCTACAACTACAGATTCTATTAATGACAAAAACATGTCAAACCATGTTTTTTGTATCTGTGGCCAAAATGCTGTCTGCAGGTGTTGTTTCTGTACAGTGCTGCACTTCTGTCAGCTTCATCCCCACTATTCTAACCGCACAGCTAATGACCAGGCCCTGTCATGTTCTGTGGACTGGACGCAGCCGATGTCAGGCTGTGTCTTCCTGAGTTTGCTTCTCTCGATAACAACTGTAGCTGGAGTGGGCTGCAGCTGTGTTAGCTCAGTGTGATCATAGCCCGCCCCCTCCTCTCCATCATTGCTTCCAGATGGTGAGGCGTGCTGTGGGCAGTCACATCCACACAGACCACACAATCACTTAGTGCAAGAACTCTAGTGTACTCAATTTAGGAATCAGATTTGGCGTTTTCTCCAAGATTGTAATGTATTGGGTGAAAAGGCCAGAGCTCTCACTTCAACAGGGGTACCAGTGTCCTTGGATTTGCACTATTTCTATTTTATTTGTATTTATTTGCACATGTCAAAACATTCTCTTGCACTATTTTCTCTGCTTTATGTCCTATATATTATTCATGTTGCACTATTGGAGGAGCCTGTGACTTAGGTTGTTCATTGCCATATCTACACTGTAGCTACTGTGCACATGAAGATAAAGCCTTGAATCTTGAATTTGCTAGTCAGAATCAGAAACGGGTTTATTGCCAGGCAGGTTCACACGTACGAGGAATTTGACTTATATCAAGGTGCATACATACAATTTAAAACAAAAATCGAGTTGTTCTGAATGTGGTGATAATCTCTATGATAACTAGCGTCTAGCTGAAAGGGAATACAGATACTGACCTGGTGCTTTAAGCTATTGTTTATAACAATGAATATGTAAATTGAGCATATAAAAATTGTTATTCCTCATACCATTTGGAAACTGTGCTTCTGGTGACAGTGAACAACACTGTGAATTAATGATCAAAGCCCAAAGCAGGGATCATTTTCCGTTGCAAACTTGTCACATTGCCTGTGAGAAAATGCCAATTTTGATTGTAGCGTTGTACTGCCGGCTCCAGTTCTCATCGCTTTTCTAGTCGTCTCTCTCATCTTTGATGTATTGTTAACAACACACTCCTTTAAACCAAAGTTTTATCTATTCCCTCTGAAACTGGGCACATCTGCAAAAACGCTGTTTGTATATACAGTGTTGTTTAAATATTTAGAAGCATTGTGTAAGTGGATCTTGGGTGGCCTGAACATCCTTTGAGTTTTATATCTTTTGTAGTTGATAGTTCTTATTTAATGGATTGCGAGGGGAAACTGAAGAACAGTTAAAACTACTGTGTACAATTACACGTAAGGCAAAGAAAAACTGCTGAAGTAATGTCTCCACTTTGTGTGATCTTCTAGGGATACAGAACAGGCTACTCGTACAGGAACCCCATCGTCCGTGAAAAACCTCGCTCTAAGAACGATGTGGAGATCCCCGCCACGGTGTCCGCGGCCCCCCCGGAGGACGGTGAGCTGGGTCTGCGTAGCCCCTTCAAGTTTATGGCCCAGAAACAGCAGAGAGAGAGGACCCGGTGGCTCAACTCGCCCAACAGCTACTTGAGGGTCGATGTTCCTGAACACTCACCCAGCGGGGACGTCAGCCCCAGAACCAGGACCATGGTGCGTTGATTCTCATGTGGAGCTGAAACAAGAAATCAAATAATCTTACCCATGCTGTTTTGGTCTCTAAAGTTGGTCTTAAAAATTGTTATCTGATACTCTCTGTATTATCCTGCCCTCTTGTGGCCTGTTTGCTAAATACTGATAAACACTGATCTTTATTCCTCAATTTGCACTAATTATTTTTTCTCAGTGGATGAAGTCTTCAGAGCCAGGCAATAACATTGGCACACCAATAAAGATCGAGGACCCAAACCAGTTTGTCCCTCTCAACACTAATCCCACAGAGGTTTTGGATAAGAGGAACCGGGTCAGTGGAAACATCATCACATTTTTCATGTCATAATTATCAATACTAACGACTTAATTTGTATAATTCTTATTGCCTGTGTTATATCATGATCACAGCTGATATTGTAAAAATCAGTTTCAAACTAAAATAAACTATTAAAACATTGCATTCTGTATGATAAACTTATGGCATAGAAACTGGAATAAGATTTATTTTTTTATAAATCAATACTGATCCTCATGCTCTGATTTCGCTTGTAAAATAACAACATATATTAGTCCCTTATGAAAATTGTTTGAATCTTTTTGTTGACCAACTATTAACCAACTTATCAAGTCTACTAGCTGATGGATTGATAAACCATGAAGAAATCTACTATCATTGTCTGTGTTGTTGTGTCCTGTGGTGTTTACACAAGTATGTCGGACATGCCTCTGGTCTGCATTTGTAGTGTCATGGTATTATAATATTGTATGAAATGTCAAAGATTCCTGAAGTTTAATATGATTTTTGTTGAATTCATTTATCCAGATTAAAGAACAGCACAGAGGTGACCTGATGACTTCCGGACCAAAGTCTCAGCTACTAGCAGGCATTGTTGTAGACACCGTAAAAGGACCAGTGAGTACATTTATCATTTTTCAAAAGTCACTGGTGCAATAAAACTGCCTGACACACAATATGTCACTGTATTGATTTTTTCTCAATTGCGCTTGCACATTTTCCAAAACACTGCATCAGAGTGTTTTAGAAAATAAAACACTAAGAATAAACTGTTTTTATTCTGAGCTCTACGCCACAACTGTCACTTTATCAACAAGTTCATCACCCACACAAAAGGGGAGACACTTTTTGCATAGATAACATTTTCTCAACCAAAAGACAAATAAAGTAAGCCAATGTTAGATTCCATCAAGTACAGAAAAGTATGACCACCCATATATGTTGGATTATTCCTTTGAATAATGTGTTAATGCCTAAGCCTCCTATATTGGGCAACAGTCCCTTAGTTTCAGGGTTAAGTCATTTTAACTCAACAGTTGAGATCCTTTTCAGTCTGACCAACAGGGGGGGGGAACATGTGGAACAGGAACCAGAGACTTCCTCATACCTGACAACCTCACAGGGCCCTTTACTAACATTAAATCCCATAAGCAACACATTATACGTATATCATGTGATCATAAAGAGAATTCTACACGACTAGCAATATTAAAACTGTCAATGTGACAGAAGACACTGAAATTGTGTATTCTCCTTTAGTTCCTTCCATAAGACATCCAAACAAACAATAACCCAATTACAAAAGTGAAAGATGTTGTTGCTGAAAACAGCTGGCTGATATCATTGTAATGAATTACATTGATTTTGATGGCAGAGGTTAATGCAATCACAGATGGAAATGAAGACATAAGATAAGAATATAAAAAGCATCCAGAAATGCATAAACCAACCTACAACATACATTTCTCTGAGATCTGAGGATTGCACACAAGATTTTTAAAAGTTCGATTTGTATGTGTGCCAAAGCATTGCAACCAATGTAAACATCACAGTCTGAAGAAGAAACATTCTGCTTTGTTCCATCAGCAATTGTTTATATTTAGTTTACTCAAAAATGCATTACATCAGTTGTCCAAAAATCTTTTTTTATCCTCTTCTGTCAAACAGGCTTTCATCATCGAGGACGAAGAGCAGACTCGCTCTCTTCCCCCCAACCCTTTCAATGAGCTCACAGAGAAGATGCTGGAGGAATACAAGAGCCTGGTGGAAAGAAAGCAGCTAGGCCAAGAAGGTAGTCAGACGCTTTCGTTAGCATTTCAAAGCATCAATGTGCACCATTGCTCTTGTGAGGCACGGAAAACCTCTTCCTAATGTAATCCTACTTGGGTTTATACAGCTCATATCTGACATCATCCCCTGTAGATTATGAGTGTGTGATGTACTGAAGTTAATCCTCTGCGGTCCCAGAGGTCATTAAAGAAATTGAGATGGAATGACAAAGCTAATATTAAAATCTTAACAGCAATCTCTGACTTGCCAGGCCACCCATTAAATGTAGAATTAGGAGGAATTCTTGAACTTTTTAAATGAAAAAAGACACAAACATCTATAAACAAATTACAATTACTTGATATCTTAATGATTATTTGTTTATGATGCTAATATTGTAGCTTCATATTTTAAACACGCTTGCTGTACTTATTGCATCCCCATAAAAGCAGTCTCATTAGCCTATTGTCAAGGCAGTTGAAGGTCATTACCAAGTAATGGCTTCTTCCTGTCTCGAGGAAATGTTCTACCTCAACTCCATTCACTGAAACGAGGATATTCCTGTGAAAATGCCTGCACAAGAACAGTGTCAGTTAATGGTTTCACTCTTGCTGCAAAGACATTGCTCTAGTCAATCTACTTGTGTTTTAGTTATGGCAGCAGACAAGAAAAAAGGTGTGTAGGAGAGATAGATTTCTACTGCTGTATATTTGACTGGCTCCTTTGTCTTGGAACGCATTGGCTAAATAATGTAACAATGTTCTTTACCATCTAGTGTTTGCTTTTTTACTTTGGAATGCTAGCAACATGGGTCGAAAGATGTTAAAGGTCCCATGTCATGCTTTTCTGGTTATTACCCGTCCCCTTGTGTGTTAGGAAGGTTTTTATGCATGTAAACGGTCTGCAGAGTCAAAACCCTCAAAGTACACCCTGTAGCGAGTAAAACTCTAACACAGAAAATACTTCCCCAAAACGCCTCGTTGGAGATACGTCACTGTCCATTGATTCTTCCGGGTACCGCATGATGTCATGCGTTACCCGGAACCAAATGGACCAATCCGTGGAGCCGTTACGTGAGCCGTTACGTTAAGCCCCCGCTGATTGGTCCAAATTGACCAATCCACGGACTTCCTCACACACACACTCAGTGCAGGCAGCTCTGCTGATCTCTCCTCCCTGGCTGCAGGCTGATAACAGACAGTTGGGATCGCGGCGAAATTCTCTCTGCAGACCCATTCTCACAGCGTTTATCAACCTTTTTCTTACTCAATATCAAGCCACACTTATTGTTTTTACTTCGGCTGTGACTTTGTGTGTGCTCAGGGTGAGTTTGGCTGTGTTTCGCTGTCGCTAAACAAGGAAACCACACCTCCACGGAGCTCAGCGCGATTCACAACGTCCCGACCAATCAGAGTACACTGTGCTCACAGGGAGGGTGGGGGCTGGATGGAGCTACAACGAGCCGTTAAAGGCAGAGAGTGAAATTCAGTGAATACACGTAGTTTACAGAGATGCTGTATGAGAAACCAAAGTGATTTTGGAAAATTGCACAATATAAATCTATTCTAGTAGACCTCAACAATGGAATTATGATCAGTGGAAATGGCCATGACATGGGACCTTTAATGTCTAAACCTTACTCTACTGCGATCATCGGTTCAATCATTTATTATGTCTGCCTGTTGGGTTTATGACTAATAACCTGCAAAAATATTGACATTTATAACAGCCTCGGTTGTCCTTTGTGTTTGGAGCTCATTAGAAAATGTTAGCATGCTAACACTTTTCTAAGACAGTGGAGATGGTAAACAATTTAACTCCCAATCATCGGATTATTATCATCATTATTTAAAATATGTTAGCATGACTTTACTTTTTAACATTAAAGTCCTGCCAAGAGTGAAACATTTTTGCCTCTGCAAACAGTGAACATTCTGATTGCCATAAATCAGTTCATCTAACATTAGTCTCACTCCCATCAACATACTGGCTCTAATGAATGACTGACCCCTGATGACCTTTATCCGTTTACAGAAGATGATGATGCCACTGATGCGGAAGAGATGACCACCTTTGATGGCTCTACTATCTCCCTCTCCCTCTCTCCATTAATGACGCCGATTAAACAAGGTAATTAGTCAATAGTCATTGGAGTCGATAGCAATAGCTGCTTGTTTGGTTCTGTGTTTTCTATCCATCTGGTGTCATCTATAAAAGGGTGTGTGTGTGTGTGTGTGTGTGTGTGTGTGTGTGTGTGTGTGTGTGTGTGTGTGTGTGTGTGTGTGTGTGTGTGTGTGTGTGTGTGTGTGTGTGTGTGTGTGTGTGAGAGAGAGTGATTGCACTTCCTGTCCACATCCCTCTCGGCTGACATTAATTTATCTTTTCACAGACATAATACCCAATGGGAAAGACCACTTAGATGAGACGGACGAGGATCTGAGCATTGAGGTATCAAAGCTGAGTGTGAGCACTTCAGAAACGGTGGAAATCTCCATTACATCGAATGAGAAGACAGGTGAGGCTCAGACCCCGGAGAGCCAAACCAAGTCCCCCAAGAAGAAGAAAAATAAGTTCCGCACACCTTCGTTCATGAGAAAGAGTAAGAAAAAGAAGGATGAGAAAGAAAAAGCAGAAGCCTGAGGGGAGCAACTGTAAAAAACAAAACAATAATAAGTGTTTTGCTAGGAAAACATCAGAATTGCCTTCTTAATTTGCAGCTTGTTGAAGGAAAGTGAAATAAGAGGAAATACTTTAATTTAGTCAGCTTGTCTCCAAGGACTGTGTTGTTTTTACACAGCTTCCTACATTCACAGCTATTATTTCATGTGAAAATGATTCCGAGAAGTGCCAGCAGATGGTAATGTGGACGTGTTTTTATCCTGCGAGAATTTGATATTGATCACTCCTGAAGGGCTCAGTAAAATGAAATCAAATGAAAAGTGAACATAAAACTGCATATTTGTAGTCTTTATTACCCATATTTTTAATGGGGTTTCAAAATGGAAATCAAAGGTTATGAAAATATCAGATTACAGTTACGTATTTGTGATATCTTTTTGCACAAATTCATTGTTGAATGTATACTGAAAGCTAAGGAAATTGTTTAACAATTTAAAAATGTAACAATCACACAGGTAGTGTAACAATGGCTAAGCATAACAAGGTTTTACAACATTCAGCCTCTTCAAAAGTACGATTTGTATCTGAATCTAGTCAAAGTTATGCTATCTTGTAATAATATATGTTGATTTATATTATAGGTATTACAATATAGTGTTTGATAGTTAAATACATGATTTTATAGTCTTTAAATATTTACTTTACCTACTAACTCTTATACTAAACATGCTGTAATTGGTAATTCTGTAATATTTCATATTGTTGACGTCAGTGGTATTGTTCCCATGGTTGCTGCTTTATCGTAATTGTGACAAGGAATGGACTGACTAACAGAAAGAGCCCAGTAAAGTGAGGAATGTTGCGTATTGATGTTTTTGGGTGACAAGGTTTGACATATACAGAATTGAAAGAACATCAATGCTTGTTTGGACGTTGACAATGAAAGTGCCAAGCCTGAATGGCAGGAAGTTGAAAGTGATGGACGTTTTGCTCCATAGTGTCAGTTGATGGCTGTATGCTGTGGAACGCTTGTCTTCATCGCCACTGTTAGTGTGATATAAAGTATATTAGAGGATTACATATTTACATCCCAGTCAATAATGTGAATGATTTGTTTTGACCCAAAGGGCGTGAACTCTTTGCCTTTGTAAATAGTTTGTATTTGTGAAGTTATTTTGTTAAGCTAAACCAAATGTTAAACAATGAAACTTAGAAATGTGACAGTACAATCTAATAACACTATTTTAACACGTCTTTTATGGTATTTTTTATTCACCCTTATTAAGCTCCCCATTTAGTGAACATGCACAGCGCACTGTGTTTACAAATTGTATTTACTTATGTAATGTGCTTGTATTTTCCTGCATTGTTTACACAGCTATCTGTATCGCCTGGGTTTTCTCCATGGGGCTTTACATTACAGTCACTGTTGAAGTCAGTCTTTCTAAAATGGCCTCCCACCTGATGTAATAAAAGCTCAGATATGTTTCGATAACTGTTTTATTGCTCTCTTGCTTATTGACTCAAAGGTATATGACGTTAGCATTTATTATATTTACTCAAATACAGTTTAAACATTGAGAAGGTTTCTTATGTTGTTGGTGCATTTATTTGAGCCTGATGTAGTTGTGCAGCTCTATCTAATTATATCCAGTTTGAAGACACTACACGGCCCCCCTCAAGCACAGAATAAAGCTTTCTAGAAAAACTACACAGCCTCCCCTTTTATTTTTAAACCAGCGTACCCCTAAAACAATACAGTCTGTTGAGCGATAATTGACCGTGTGAAGCTGTATAATCAGTCTTCGGTCATGATATGAATGGGTGTTGTCATGGTAATCCACTGAGAGGGGGCTGTGGAGACAAAGAGGGGATTTGGTGTCTCCAACAGGTGTTCATGTTGGGGGAGTGACAGGATCTATACCTACACCACCCCCAACCCATATACACACCTCTCTTAGGAACTGAAAAACAGATAAGATGAGGCCAAAAGGTAGTGCATTTAATTGACAGTAAAAACCGCTAAATAAAATAAAAAAACTTATGGAATAAGACTTGGTTATGAGCATTTAGTGTAAAAAATAAATACATTGTCAGCTTGTTGAAGAGACGTGAACAAGGGAAACGACTATAATTCAGTCAGAAAGTCTCCTGGGACTGTGTAATTTTCTAACTGCTTCCTACAGTATACTCACAGCTATTATTATGGGGAGTGACAGGATGTATATGTACCACCCCAAACCCATATACACACCTCTCCTATAGGATTCCAAAAACAGATAAGACGAGGTCAAAAGTTTGTGCATTTAAATGAGCTTAAAAACGAAATAAGTAAAAAAAACATACGAGCAATTACATCATTATGAGCAATTACAATGAAAAAACGATGTGTTCTGCTAGAAAAGCATCTGAATTGCTTTCCTAATTTTCAGGTTGTTGAAGAGGAGTCTCCCGGGACTTCTTATACTCAGCTATAATTTGGGTGACAGGATGTATTCCTACACCACCCTGACTACACACCTCCCCTTAGAGATTACTACGAGAAGATGAGATAAAAAAAAAGTATTAGGTTTATTTGAACATGACCAAATAAATAAAAAAACAAAACATTTGATTTTGAAGTAAAACATAGCTACTTATGCTGAACATAAAGATTGACGGTTAAAAGGAATACATTGCTGGATGGAATGAGTTAATTTAGTTTCCTCTAATCATGGGAATGACAGACAGGCTTTTAAAAATAACCTTTGTTTCTCTCTTTCCTATTATCTAAAATGCATGACTACTGTCCGGCACCAAACTTGTTATCTGAACAATCCCTTTAAATGTGGCGATAACAAAGCTTAGCGCTGAGCTCCTGACAGTGCTAAGGAGCAGCTGACACACGTCTGGCCTGCCGGAGTGTCCTTCTGCTGTGACCTCAGGGCAAAGTGCACCCATTGTTTCCAAACAACAGGGGACGGCTGCAGCACAATGCTTAATCTGAGCTCATCTTGTAGACCACCAGCACGTGAGAGGAGAGCATCAGCAGGATAGATAGCACCTGATGAAAAATATATATTCCATTTCAACAAAATCCCAAATGCTTACTATTCCCTGCTGTTTGGCACATTCTTTCATAACACACACACACAGCAGCATCGTGTGACTTTGCCTTCTCTGTGACAGCCGAGCCACCGGTGTAATCCTCAGGCTTTTCAGATTACTCCAGTTGGGGTCACATTCTACACCAACCTACAGTGGGTCAGTTTTCCATGCCGGCGCTATCAGCGTGCAGCTCGTACAGTCGGTCAGCTGCACACATCCTCTCTGCACAGAGGAGCTTTTCCCTGCTGAACTCTCTGCCCATGTCACACTATCTTTTTCTGTCCCTTTGAGCAAATGGGCAGCAAAAGATAGGATGATATTGGATATTACAGTTGTATTGGCATTTCGGAAAGATGCTCTAGTAACAAGAGACTTAAAGTAGTAAAATGCATACTAGAAGAGAAAGTATTCCAAAAATAGTCCTGTATTTGTTGGTTTTAGACGTCTTTTAGGGCTTCATGATTATTACAAAGTAATGAATTGCGCTTATTTTTGACTAATATTGCAAGTGCAATACATTTTGTATTGTAATATCAGAGGCAATAACCGTTTTGGAACATTATTCACATTATAATTGAAAAATATATTGAAATGTTCCTGGTATGACTTTTAAGAGGATCTCTACCAAAAAAAAGATTGTTCTTAGATTACCCAGACTTCTCTGTTTACCAAAATACTCAATTCAGAATGAAATTATCACATATTTAGCATTTAGGAAATATTGCTCCTACTGGGATTTGTATATTGCACGTCTCTATATTGAGATTTCTATCAAATTTAGATTTTTTTTTATGCAGTCCTAACACCTTTGAATCAGAATTTGAGCATGCTTTTTCACTACAGACTTTCTGTTTCAGACCAGGACTGTCTGTGAGTGTCAGGCCTTGCCAGGCAGCTGAAATAGACTCCATGGGAGGGTGTGCTCTCTCACAGGCGTCCGTTACAGGCCACATCTGCAGCGGGCCAGCCATCTGCACCCATTGTCTGAGAGGCACAACACAGCCCTGCACGCATGGCTAGCCTCGTAAAGGCAGGCCCTTTCCACTCTGTCCTCCTCCTTCCCTCAGCGTGTGGGGAAGAAATGACTTCTTAATAAGTCAAAAGGGACAGCAGGAGTAGAAAATCAAGCTAGGAGTAAACCAAATGTCATGGTTCGTTTTGCAAAGGACAGGTAACTTAAAAGATCAGTAAAGTATGGTCGCTTTAACTATGAATTATGTTGTCCACTGAATCCGCACCTGCTTAGTCTGACATTAACCATAATCTCACTGGTTTACTTTCTTGTATCGCCATTTATTGTTGTAGAATTGAAAGAATATATTCAAATCCAACCTGATAAAATGTGAAAACAAAGTGGTCTACTCTACTAAAAAGACAGGGGAAAACAATGGGATTATCAAAGTCCAAATAACCTCAAACTACCTCATACATTTTATTAATGTATTGCATTCACACTATGGGTAAAACACCCCTTCATTTGGGATACAGTGAGCAAGCAAATTGCCTTAAAGTAGCATTTAATAGACTAACCATTTATCTTTGATATACTATCCATATACTGATACATCCTCATACTGTATATGGCCATGTGGTCTAAATGCTTTTCACTTTCAAACAACTATGCTCACATACATTCAGACAAAACAGTGTGCATATTGATAGCAGCTTAAATTTGTAAAACATATCCAGATGATGTTAAATGAAATAAAGAAGTGTTGAAGAGCAGGCATTATGTGTGTTATTTGTTATTCTCCTAGTGTATTGATAATGAGGATGTATTATGGCACAGTTAACAATGAATGCAATGTGAATGCGTTAGTGGGAGGGATTATCCACCAAGTAGGGCAAGTGGTTGAGGCTGAAGACTGCAATTCCATCGAGCCTATTTCATTTCAGTCCGCCGCTCAGAGCACAGACGGGACAAGGAGAGCAATTCAGCGCTGCTTTTTTGTCCAAGTCCCCCCCACAAAAAAAGCCTAAAGTGAAAATGGTAAAGTACATGCGACAGCACAGCGAGCTGAAACTCGAAGAGGTTCTGTCGGAGTCTGATGAGTCCATGGACCAGCAGGATTTTGGAGAATTGTCCGACTATTCTTTCAGCGACGTTTTATACTCCAAATGTTCCGCAATGGACCAAATCGGCACTTTCATGAAGAACGTGCAAGTGCTGCTCGATGCAGCAAATTACATAGAAAATGTCGAGAAGAACAACGGAAGTAAGTAAACACGGGCAGCAGGGGATATTAACACGTAATGCGCCGAGCAGACAACAAAAGAGGCGAAGGCGACAAAAGACGCGCAGCGGACAGATGAGCTGGCCCGGCAGCAGCCAATGATAGTTCACCTGCTACTGATAAACTGTAGTGGAATCGACCGTATACACGAAATATCCACAGTCGAAAATAAGTTGAAAATTGCCTACATAAATTCAGGAAATTGCATCTCCAGAGACTGATTTGATTGCAAGCCTTAAGCCAAATTATCTTCTGCTCCCTTTAAAACTGGTTATCTGCAGAGGCTTCATCGAACAAGCACGATCATTCATTATTAAAGATCTGAAGGCTTGCATAAGGGCACATTTTAGGTGAATTCAAGCAGCCTATTAGCCTATATTTTGTTCTAGTTTTATTTTTATATGAGACTTGTAATTCTCTATTTAATCTTTTATATCGGTTCGACTGCAGCTCAATTCACGCTTATCCCATGCATTGAGATAGCCGATCGGATCAAAGTTAAATATTGAATCCAAGGTCCATATTTCATATAAAACCAGCGATTTAGAGTTTATTTCCTCAACATTTCCAATTCAAGAACCTCCTATCATTTACAGGAGCAGCTGCTGCTTCCTTGTATGTGTTGTTCACATGGTTTCCACATGGAACAAATTGTAAAGTTGTCATTGGTCCGCACACATGTTCCCAGCACGAGAGTCACGGCAGACAGCCAATCACAGCCAGGTTCACGTCTGACGTCGGATGTTACTGGGAAGGAGGGTTCAAGGGAACTGTATGCATTTTTGAGAACAGGAAGAAAACTAGAATATAAATGTGTCTTGACATGTGGCTGTATTGATATTAGCATTTTTAAGAAGGGTTGTGAGTTTTAATTATTTAAGTAAATCCTTGGATGTTTTGCCACATATTTAAATGTAATTTAGAATTCAGGTCGCATCAAGTGTTCAAGTCTAAACCATCGTGAAGCCTTTTACTTCTATCACATTTGTTAAAAATATGTAAAATGTATTTTAATAAAATGTTTATTTTTCATCACCAGAATGTGAGCATGGTTATGCTTCAACATACCCGGACACCGAGACTGCACATCAACAGAAACAGCGTAAATTCAAGAACAGGAAGTTGGACAATATACACAATAGGTAAGTTAAAGTGTTGAAAAATATCCCTCAAAATAAATATATTCCAAATTATTACAATGTGTCCTGTGTGTACAGAATTGTCATTAGTAAGCTATTTTTTAACATTAAATGATAAGTATGGTGTATAGCAATATGTACTCCACTATTATTTTACATCACTATTGGGGATAGGTTTTTAAATATAGATTTACATATGTTGTATTTTGCATCATTAGGACTTGTCTAACAGTTTTTTTACATGTTTATAATTTCAATAGGTCAGCACACAATGAACTGGAAAAAAATAGGTGAGTAAAACTACAGTGAAAATATTATTTATATGCATGTTTAAAACACTCACTTGAGAGGTCAAGATTACTCTAAGGGAACATGGACAAGAGCACAATGAATATGAAATGTAGGCACTGTGGGTAATCATTTAAGATTTCTATGACCATTTACTTAAATATCTTCAGCATTTTAACTGCTTTAGCAAATGGATGTTCACAGGGAGTCTATCTAAAGAGCCTGCTGCCTCAAAATGGAGCTTCAAGCTGATAAACCAAAAGCGTACTACATTCTTTCAGCTTTGCATATCTTGGTGCATACCATTTTCAAACGAGATGCACTGCAGGCCTATAAATCATCTTATTATCACCATAGAACTCACAAGAAAGGCATCTTTATCACCATTGGTGTATGATTGCAGAAATCATTTTGCATGGCAAATAAAAGGATGATGTAATGCAGCAGCAGCAGCTGACATTTCCCCAGTCAGCAAATGGGAACCGTCTGTTTACAGGCTCCTTCCTGAGAGAGTCTCATGCGCAAATCTAACAGTAGCTTGCTTCTATCGCCCCAGAATGAGGAAGCCTCTGCTTGAGCTAGACATAAATGTCAGAACACGTTTATCCTTACAATCCCAGGTAATCTCCAAAAGCACACCAAGTGTGTGTGAATCTTGGTTTGAGCGATGCACTGAGTTATTAGAAAAATGGCATCTTCAAATGCAAGGCTTATTTCATATCAGGCTATTTTAGACAACAAAATGGTTGCCAATGCAGAGAGAAGAGATGACATCATAACTTGACCTACATTTTACTCACTTATCTGAAAGGACAGCGAGTGTCCTCCGCCAGTTACTGCATTTGGTCAGACCACAGGCCCAGAGGCCTTGGTGGATCAGAATCAGTATTGAGCTGACCTCAGCAGTTTTACAATCTGGGGCCAGACCGATCTATACGGTTTTACAAAGGAGTATGATAACTAACTAGAAAAATGGATAAAGAAATAAATCAAATGCTTGAATATCATGATTATTACATTGCTCATGACAGATGTATAATGTTATTATAATTAGAATCGATCCAATCCAATAGGGATTTGCCTCAACCATTACAACACTAATCAAATTGGATAAGAGGGATATATTATAATCTGACTTAATCCGGATCAGTGCAGAGGAAAATAATATATTAGTCTGGAAATTCATCTCGCTGTCTGCATAATTGCTTCACAATGCATATTACTCCATGCACGCTGTCTGTTAAGAGAAATGACCCGTCTTGATTGTCTCCCCCAACAGACGAGCACATCTCCGCCTGTGTTTGGAGAGGTTGAAGTCCCTCATCCCTCTGGGGCCAGACTGCAGTCGGCACACCACACTAGGACTGCTTAACAAGGCCCAAGTACACATC
Source organism: Notothenia coriiceps (assembly GCF_000735185.1). Classification (NCBI taxonomy): domain Eukaryota; kingdom Metazoa; phylum Chordata; class Actinopteri; order Perciformes; family Nototheniidae; genus Notothenia; species Notothenia coriiceps. The sequence continues at coordinate 287,555 of NW_011358926.1, read as the reverse complement.
AAGGTGAGGTGCCCATGCTACCATCATCGGATAAAGGGCTACATTCTGTCAATTTCTGTGCTCAAAGGTAATGACTTAAACATATTTAAATACTGCTTCCACTATTTCACCCACATGGTAATGGTTGGTAATACCAGTTAGGGAAAGTATGAGTAGCAACCTAAAAGTCCTGAGGCTGAATTCAACAAGAGACTAAAGCAGCTAAATTGAATTGAGCCAATTTATTTCTTTGCTTTTTCTTTTGTGACTCAAAATGCCATCATCTATTCTAACATAATAGATTTTTACGCTCACACCTTTCACTCACATATATTGAATTAAGAGATATCTAGCTGTTCCCTTGAGTAAAACAATGTTTGATGTCATATTGACAGCAAATATAGATCAGAGGTACAACAGAAGATGACTTTGACCTAGCACCCATTCGATTTTTATCTGGGACCCAATCTAATCCATAGTGATGGTTTACAAAAGGCTGACCAGTCAATATACTGATCCTGTTTTTATTTTTACAACAAAATTCTATGTTAGTCTCTTACAGTAGCTCTCACCCTAGGTGGCCCTAGGAGTATGTCTGAACTGCAAATATGATTCTGTGGCATTAAAGCATCCAAGACTCAACACTTTGACCCCCTGGTGGATGCAGTCTAAGCCAGATCAGATATTTTTGGGGAAAAATCTGATTTTCTCAAGCTATGTCTGGGCAGACTCCAGTAATGGGATACAGTAGGGATGACTGTGGGCTACAATATGAATGCAATCCTCACAAAAATCTGTGATTTTATTACAGCAGGGGAAATGGATTGAGTACCTACTATATATTGTCAACTGTTGACTTTGGACCTGCCTGTTTGAAGTCCAAGAAATGTGGTCCCTGAAAGCTGCTGTGTTTTATGTTTGGAACCAGAGGATGTGTAGGACAGTAAAAGGGTAGAAAAGGTGCAGACAGCATTTTCTTACAAGGAAGTTAAGTTGTGGGAAACGTACTATCCTTTTTACGCTATGCCTTCAAGCAAATATAATCCTTATGCAACAGTCCTTTGGAGAATCAAGTAGAAAAATTAACCATGCCTGGAAACTCATACAATACAGCACGTTACTGTGCAAAACTATAACACAGTATGTCTTATTTTGTTAAATGTATCAAAGTTGAGAAATCTCCACAAAGCTCTAAGGCACACTCTTAACCAATTAAAAGGCCTAATACAGGATGTTGTTGCTTCTTTTTGGAATAATCAGCAGAACAGTGGCCTTAAAAATGTTTTTCCTACAGCAGTAAATATTGCATACATAATTTGAGTAATTATTAATATGCTACTGCAGCGGAAATACATTATAAGATGTGATGATTGGGATGAAATGATTAAATGACTGAGGTTCAAAGTTCACCTTCAGGGCTTTGGTTTTATATTAACTTTTCACACATAGTTAAGTGTGCCATTTGTGATTGTCGTTTGAGGCATTTATACAGGCTTTATTTAGAATTGCTATTAAATAACACACTGATTCTATCGTCATATTTAACTTGAATCCAATGGACACACCATCTACTCATCTAGAATCCACCGAGCAACGTGCTGTCCTTATGCGTTAAATATTTCATTAGAAGGCACAGGGGGGCGTCACATTTGATGGTAGCTACAACTAAATATTAACGTCACATCACTGCACCCGAGACGAGTTCACCATCCTCTCATGCATATAGTATATTAATTATAAGGAACATCTAGAGAAGTGCGTCCATCACGGTTTGATTGAATTGCTAAGTAATGAATGTAAACACTAAATGTGCCAGGTTGGTTCTGATTACCTTTACATCAAAACGAAATCATTAACTGTTTTGCATTTTCCTTTTTCTTCAGAAACTTGAAGAGACAGACCGGAGGAGTTTGCACCAGCTGGAGAACTTGGAGAGGGAGCAGAGGCACCTGCAGAGGCAACTCTCCCAGCTTCAGCCTCATGGAGACTGGGAGAGGGTCCGTAAAGACAGCCTGGGCTCCCGCATGGACTTTGACCGCTCAGAGTCTGACAGAGGTTAGTTTCTGATTAAGATTGGTTACCCAGGGGCAAGCTTTGTAATCTAGGACAGCACAATTCATCTATTTTAAATATGCATTTTATATGACAGTTAAGTGTATTCGATGGCCTCTACTGTAACCTAAAATATTTAGGGCTAATATATATTTTTTCCATATAGCAAAGAATATTGCAGAGAAAGTAATAATGTTAGTTTTTCTCTAAATAATGCAGCCTTAATTTGTATTGGAGGATTTGCAGGAATGGAGAACAACATGGAAGGGAAGGCAGTGATCTTAATGTGAAAGTGCAATACAAATATTTTGGCACTAAAACCAATTAATAATCAAAAAATAAATAATCCTGACCTCAATATGACTCCTAATGGGCATAAATATAATGTTTGTGCATCCCTACTTTAGAATATAATTATGGTTTGTCACCATATTCACTCAATTACAAATATGTGTCCTTGCATGATTCAGAAAATTAATCTGTTCTTTTTTTTCTGCAGAAGAAATTGAAGTTGATGTTGAAAGCACTGAGTTCTCCCATGGAGAAATGGACAGTGTGAGCACCAGTGGGGCGAGCGACCTGGATGACCACAGCAGCCGGCAGAGCACGGCCAGTGACGAGGGCTACTCCACCTGCAGTCTAAAACTGGCTTTCTCTGCTTAAAGCACCAGCCTATATGTTCACATCAGCTGCAGTCTTTTATGGCTTTCACCTTTCAAAGTACCAGCCAAAAGCTCCACACTTTTCTGCAGTTTAGGTTAGCTGTCATCAGAAGAACAACCCGTCTCAATCCCACTTATACCTGACAAATCCAACATCTACACCCAATGAACCAGCCTTAAGGTCAACTCAGTCTAAACGCTGAAAACGTCTCCTTCCAAAATACCTGTTAGAGGTGCTCTTCTACATCTGTCTGAAACATTTAACACAATCGCCTCAAATGTAATTTCGTAAGCTTATAATACAGTATCCTTAGTTTAAGACTGGCCCCTCGCCTGAATGTCCCTTAACCAATTACCAGCTTCAAATGAACCATACCTGCACGACCCATTACCCGTACCAGTGTCCACCACTGAAGAGGAAGCTCTACCTTTAGCCAAGATGACCCTCTCAAACCAGCAAAAAAACTAAAACCCCAATACCAGCTAGAAGTTCACCATTGGGAACATTTGCTCCATTTGCCTTGTAAAAACATTGCCCCTATTGTAAGGATAATATATCCAGACAGAACTTCTTGTCAGTGTACAAGCCAGTGGCAGGGGCTACGATGTCTGCATTCCAAAATGTTTATAACACTACTATAACCTCTGCTTTAGGAGCCACAACCACCACTGATCCATGTGGCGTCCCCCTTTTTTGACTGAAATGCAGTCGTATTCAAACTGGTGGTGTAGTCCACTTTTGTTATTCTAATTTATTTTTACATTATAGTATGATTATAGTATTTATTTTTGGTATATTTAAATTTGACTTTAGCTAAGTCTTGGTGTTGCTTGAATGTTTAATGTCTTTTTTTTTTTTTTTTATGTTTACCAAATTACATGACGTAAATGATTAACCCCTACAGAAGCAAACGCAGTGCTAAAGGTTAAATGCATTGCTCAAGGTTTTGTCTTCTTTTACACTTTGCACAAATTCTCTTGTATTTAGACAGAAATAAGCTATCCCACAATTGTCCAAGCACAAGGCTTAAAGCATATATTTTCATCATATATTAAATGTTGGCTGTGATTAGCACACTCTGTCCGTCCAACACCAAATTGCAGTTTGCTTGTTTTTCACTGACTCCAGTAGTATCAGTTTTAATATTCAGCAGTAAAAATGATTGTAATTGATTTAAAAAAGCTATGGGGCATGTGTATTGAATGTAGCTTGTCTAATCATGTTATGTGCTTTGGTTTGACAAGTCTTTACAAATATCTGTAGCATGAACTACAAACACTACAGGACACTAATTTTGGTTCATACTTCAATGTTTAATACCGTTCCTTTTTTTGTATTCTAGCAGAAAACGATCACATACTTAACATTTGGAGATTTCACATTAATAAGTCAATGTCTATTTGACATACTATTGCACTGCTGACCTGTTAGAATCCATGAAACCAAATAAGGCATTTCAATATGACCATTTATCTGCATTTGTTTTGGTCCAAGTCCTAAGGAGATCACCACCAAATTGTGTCTTAACATGGGTATTGCACAAAGTTCCTTGTTCCAGGTCTTTTTCCTCCCCAACCAGTTTGGGAAACTATCAAATGCACTATGAAAAAGACTGTTGTTAAGGATATGTCAAAGCACATCCCAGAATGTTTTCTCCCGTGTTTAATCAGCCATCCAAGGTGACTTTTTGCAAAACATGCTGCTGGTCCCCTGCTAGTACGATGTTACAGACCCTGAATACTGTCCCTGGAATCGTAATAAACCTCTACCACCCAGACATAAATCTGTGTTGTCTTTTCTTTTATTGGTAAGCCTACCATAAATGCTCAAATCATCATTAGATAAGTCACGTATACAATTAGACAAGTCTGTAATAAATGCTCTCAATAAAGCCCCCTGAACTAACAAAAAAGAACACGTGACATAAATGGGAAGAGTGGTTGAATAAACAGCTGCAACATGCTTCCCATGTCATTAATAATGGTGCGTGTCTTTACTGCCACCTACAGGACCCGACAGAGCCACAATAAATATATCATTTTAAAATTGAGGTAAATGACGTGGAAGCCGTTATTTAAAAAAAACTGAAAACAAAACAATGTTTATTGGACTGTTATATACAGAGAAATTAAAAACGTAAATTCAGAGATGTCAAATCAACATCATTATTGAAGTGTATACCCCCACCCCACAATGGGTCAGTGTTCAAAATACAGCTTCAAATGTACAACAAAACAAATCTGCAGGTGTATATTTATTCTCGTTTTAGCAGGTATTTGGCCTCAGTGGAACCTGAACACAAACAACAAACTACAAGGTTGATCTAAAACACCACTTCCTGTTCTTACACAACAGGGGACTTTGTTCCAGTGCTGTGAAAATCTGGGATTTTTCTGTTGTACTTTGTAATATATAAGAAAACTACATCAATATTTCAAACATGGTGTGCAAGCAATTCCTTTCAAAGCTTTCTTTACCTGGGAAATGAGACTTGTATAAACACAATGGAAAGCACTGATACAGGAAGTATACAGTGGATCAGTATATACAGAATATATCAGGTCATTGTGGCATTAGATGTCTAACATTATATTTTGCTGTGTCACTGTACTGTGTCATTGGCTTGTCTGCAATACCACATGTTCCAACTCCCACCTTTCCAGAGACGCTTTCTGGAGATGCAAATATGCTTCGCTTGACCTAGAAAAAACAAAAATTGACAATGTTAATTATTAAATATATAAATGGCTTAGTGTCCATTATTACTATATACATTTACAATCCTCTCAGCCATTCATGGACAGTGTTAAAATTAGTTTCAAGTTTCTAGCCCTCCAGTACTGTACAACGGTGCAGTATGCAATGCAGAGTGATGGACAAAATGTGGTATTAATTATAAATATTTATTTAAAGAAATCTATGAAACTTTATGAATGTACACTTTTACTCTTCTTTGATTGTTTGAACTAAAGTTCTTAATGTCTTGCTAGAAAGCAAAAGATAGGAGACTGGTACACTACAACCTCACCCACTGTGTTTTATCAGTGCACCATGGATTTCCCAGCACTCAAATAAAGATATCTGACGAAGAAAAAAACAAACCTGTCCTTTCTTGTTCTTTGAGTAGGCTTTGTTGTTGAAATTCTGCCACTTTGACTTTTGTTCCTCCCTCTCTGTCTCCAATTCCTTCATCCTCAGAACCTTTTTCTGGGCTTTTTTCTTCTTATACTCTCTCTGATCTGCTATCTGTTCTTTCCTAGAAAGACAAACAAGGAGAAGAGAAACATTTGACATTGAGTCCATGAGGAACAAATGCAATACCAAAAACATAACAAAAACAGCCTTAATGAAACCATGGTTTATACTGAACTATTTAATATCAACTGAAACTCTGCTGAATCCATTACAAATATTTGTTAAACCATACATAGTAGAGGTATCATGCATTCATCTTGTATTTGAAGAAACAAGACGAAGCCGGGTCTTGGAAGAGTTTGTTTTTATGTCTATATAAAGAAAAACATACAATCATCTGTGCAATAACATTGAAATGATAAGCGACCTCCTTCAAATGTACCCGTGTCATTGAAAGGCAATACAAGAGGCGCTTTCACACCAAGTACTTTTCCCAGGAATAGTTCACGGAACTTTCCCCCGGAACTATCTAGTAAATCGTAATAAATGTTCAAACTGGAATAAGTGCCTGAGGGAGCCGCTGACGTCACTTCTTCTTCTTCTCTGCTTTGGGTTTAGTGGCAGGCCGCAAACAACTTCACGGCGTATACTGCCACCCGGAGTCCCCGGCCGAAGTCCCCGGAGTTAGGGACTGGCTTCAGAGTAAACGGCCAGAACGCCGACACCTCCTCATCTCCACCGCTCCCATGTTTTATTTTGTGTTGCCATAAGTTAGTCTCTCTGCGTTTCTGCGCTGGGCTAATACTAATGCTAATCATGATAATAAAATGGCGGCTTCACAAACGTTTTTGGGAGTTTGACGGGGCGTGGTTTGCATTCCGCCCAGCCAATCAGACACAGGAACCTTTTTCTCCCACGGAAGTCCCTGCTCTCTAGCAGGGACGGAAAAGGGGGTAAAAAGGTTCTCATGAACTCATTTTAGTTGGGAAAAGTACTGCGGTGTGAACGCGCCTAATGTCATGGTGTGTGCGTGTGTGTGGTGTTGGTACCGGACTGTGGCTGCGAGGGAGTGCGGTCGTCTTTGAACCAAAAGGTTGTTGGTTTGATCCCAGCCTGTAGTGCCTTCAACATGTCGATGTGTCGATGTATCCTTGGGGAAGATACTGAACCCTGAGTTGCTCCTGATGGCCAACGATGTGTGTGTGTGTGAGCGTGTGTGTGTGAGCGTGTGTGTGTGAGCGTGTGTGTGTGAGCATGTGTGAATGTTAGCTCGTTCCTAGAGCAAGTGGTACTGCTCTGTATGAATGAGGTGTGAATGGATGAATGACTCGTACTATGTAAAGAGTTTTGAGGGGTCGTAAAGACTGGATGAAGCGCTGTATAAGTAAAGCCCCTTTACCAGTCCATACGATACTGAATAAAGAATAATGTTTAAAAAACCCACCAAACTCAGTGAACAGTGTGAAACTTTAAATCAGGTGGATGAGGGCGTCAGGGTTTCAGACCCCTGTTCCTGGAGATTAAATAAACTTTAATCCCCCTCTCTTTTCTCGTTCCTCTGCAGTGCCTTTCAGCGACAAAGGGGTCAAAATGGCTCTTTTGATAGTAGTAAAGGTTGCAGACCCCTGTTCTAGGAGATTAAATAAACTTGAATTCCCCTCTCAAAGTCAAAGTCAACTTTATTGTCAATCTTTCAGTTTGTGTGTACAGACAGAGAGATCAAAATACCGTGTTCCATAATCCCAAAATACAAAAACAGATATATATAAAAATACGTATAGTGTCTGAGTGTGTGGGGTAAAATGTATCTTTTGACAGTACCCCTATTCTAGAAGATGAAACTTTAATCCCCCTCTCTTCTTCTCGTTCCTCTGCAGTGCCTTTCCGCGAGGCTCCCTCCTTACTCATAAGCGGCGCCGCGGTCAGTCCTCTGGGGGGGAACGACCCTCTCGCCCTCGTCGCTTATCGGCGCGCGGTCCTTCCTGCGCTCCAACAGCCGACAACAACGCGGAACGTCAAGTCAGTACCAAGCAGCAGCAGCAGCAGCAGCAGCACGGGCTCCTCTGTTACTGGCCCCCACCTGCAGCCCCGCCCCCCCAGCAGGGCCCCACCCAGCCTGCGGCCCACCCCTGTCTCTTCACCGCAGCCGCTGTCTCCCCAGTCTGCTCCAGCAGCATGCCCAGCAGCCCCAATGGAACGTGGTCGTGCGGACGATTGGGCGGGGGCGAGGAGCGTCTTCCCTCCCTCAGACCGGCTGGGGGAGGAGGCCCGGAGGGGTTGGGGGCACCCGCACATTTTGGAGCGAGCAGCCAGGTGAGGCACATCCTGGGGAGGAGGAGAGTGTAGGGTTGTGTGTTTGAGTGTGTGCGGGGAGTCCGATTTCTTATAGTATTTTTTTTAGTTTTCACTGAATTACCATAACAAAAGGTCACAGCATTTTAGTAGAATTGTGTGTTGTGTGTGTGCTGTGTGTGTGGTGTGTGTGTGTGTGTGTGTGTGTGTGTGTGTGTGTGTGGTGTGTGGTGTGTGTGTGTGTGTGTGCGTGTGTGTGTGCGTGAGTGCGTGTGGCGTGTGTTGTGTGTGTTGTGTGCTGGTTTACAGTGACTGAGTATGTATTATTAATCTGGGGAGGATTTGAGTTTCATTGCTCCATTTTTTAGGGGGGGCGGCCGGAGAAGAAGTCGGTGGTTAAAATATAAAATAGGAATAAAAAATAGATTAATACAACTAAAGATATGTCATATTAAAGTAAAATAAAAATGTCCAAGAGAAAATTAAATACTTAAAAAACATTAAATAGTATATAAGTTAGTTAAGATAAAAATATGTAAGATTGTGAAAGAAAAAAGAAAAAATACATTTACTGTAATTTAT
>NW_011358926.1:189087-278807 GCF_000735185.1 Notothenia coriiceps | reverse complement strand
TGTTGTGTGTGTGTGTGTGTGTGTGTGTGTGTGTGTGTGTGTGTGTGTGTGTGTGTGTGTGTGTGTGTGTGTGTGTGTGTGTGTGTGTGTGTGTGTGTGTGTGTGTGTGTGTGTGTGAATAATAAATCAACTGCTTACATTTTGTAACGAGCCATAATTTATAGCGAGCTGCAGTTAACTAGCCTAAAGTTCACAGACAATTTGGAAAACCTTTAGTAACGTGATGTATTCAATATGTCATGAATGTTTCTGTGGTTTGGATTTGACAAACTAATTATAAATCATGGCCAAGTCAACTCTTTAGGATTGTATTCATTATTATTTTTAGGAATGTAATGTCATTAGTGTTTTGGTATTTAATCTCTGTTGCTCAGAGAGTGCTTTACAAATGTAATGTATGCATCGTGCCGCTCAAGAAGGCCGACTCCATTATAGTTGTCATTTTAATAAAAGAATGCATTCAGATAGTAATGAGTGCACTTTAATCTTTCAGGACATATTCATGTGCCAAGGAGAAACATCTGAAGGATTTTTGTCTGGCTAATGTTTTATGGTACTAAATGTTACAACATGTTGATTGATAAGCTTTAGTATAAAGCTAGAAAGTTTGTTTATTTGCAGTCCTCGTAAGTGCTGCAATGGCAGGGCTTTTCCTGTACAGTTTTACACATATTGATACCATCTGTCAGAATCCTAACAAAGTGCTGCGAGGATTTTACAACCACCCGGGAATAGATTTATCCTGCATGGATTCTCATTGCCACAAAGCCACAAATACCACTGCTTTCTAATATTTCTCGTGTCAAATTGTTCGTGGGAACTCTATTAGCAAAACTGTACAATCTATGGTTTACCATTTGTGGTGAGAAAGGATGTTGTATTTTAAGACTCTGAGACATGTTTCGAATCCAAACATGTGTACCACAGGAAACTCAAAACACCAGAGTCCCAAAAGTCATGGGAATCACTCGATGTGAGCAGTCCAGCGTGTAAACGTGTGGTACAGTAAGTTGAAGGAATGGATAGTGCGTTGACGTTTTCCAGGTTCACAGACTGATAATGGTCTAAATGTCTATTTGTTAAAGTAAAGTGGATATAAAGATCTGCTGTTAACAGTGTGCTAAAAAAGGAGAAGAGACCGCATGTTGAACAAGCAGAACACCACGTTGATAAGCTTGTGTGGATATTAGCCTTGCAGTGTAATTTGCCGCAGCCACTCATATTTCTATCGCTGCACGCTTTGTGTTTGACTCCAGGGGAAGATTTAATAATATCCTGATATGAAGGGCTATAATTCAAGACAGACTCCATTCAATATTGTCGCGCCACCCGTACCTCCCAGGCGTAATTTATTTTCATATAATTGTCATGTTCATCTGCTTGTTAGGAGTGAAGGAGATGGTTAGTCAGATAGGAATACTATATGTTATGGTACAATATGCTTTTATTTGCCTTTGCTAAAGTTTGTACTATTATGCAAAGATGATACTGCAGCATTTACAATTGTGCACTTTTCTGTATGCTTTTTGTTTCATTATGATGGTAATTCACAGAGAGGTAAACGGTCCAAAAAGCATGCATAGCTTCTCAACATTTCTCCGGCAGAGTAATTGCTGATTAAGTTATCTGTCATAATGAAATTATTGTCCATGCTTGTTTATAAACTAGTGCCGTTATAGTGGATGTTTTTTCGTAGCATATTACACCATTGTTTCCCTATCACCATTTTTCTTGTTCTGAATCTTTCTCTTTTCTAACTCACACTGTCAGTCCGTCTTTAAAGCATTAAGAGTTTAAAGCGTTAAGACCCAAAACATGAAAAATATCTAAAGGTTGACTGAATACTGTTACAAATGCATGTAGAAAATGTATCATCCATGTTGTCACAATTGTACAATGTAAACTCAAAAGTTGTCATATTATAATACTAGCTGTGAAACACTTCACATAAGGTATTTGGCATGATTTTAATATTACAGATATTTACTGATGTGGTAATACACAACATGTTAAAACACAATGGCAAAACATGCTTCTTTTCACATTTTTCGTATATTCCATAAATATCTGTGTAAAATGTACACTTATCTGAGCTTAGGTACAGATGACCAAACATGCTGTATTTTAAAATGCATACATAAAAAATCCTATTTATAAACGTACTCTGTTCCTTTTACACAGGATCTTTTTAAAAGACCTCCTAAAGTCATTATTGAATATGGTGTAAATAAGAGGGTTTAGTGAGCTGTTGCAGTAACCGAACCAGAAGAACATTTTGAACAGTGTCTCTGGGACACAGCAGGCGTCACACACAGCTGTGAGCGAGTACGTGAAGAAAAAGGGGAACCAGCAAAGAACAAACACTCCCATGACCACAGCCAGAACAAATGTGAAGCGCCTCTCTCTGTACTGCCTCCCTTTCCACTTGCTCGGACCCACGCAGGGCTGCGCCTCTGGCTTCAGAGAGGTTTCCCCCGGCTTCACCTGAGCCCCTTTGGCTGTTCTCACACAACTCCCCTTCTTCCGGTAACATAGGACAGTGTCATTCCCATCAGACGAGGATGGTTCCTCCTCCAGATCTAGCCCGTTGATCTCTGCTCCGTTCCCCTCTTCCTCCTCCCTCTCTTCTCCGTCTTTTCTCTCCAAACCACACTTTGCATCTTCTGTGTTTCCGAATCCTCTCTGCCTTTCACCTGGCGGGGTTCTGGTTCTTTTCTTGGCAATCAGGTATATTCTAACATACACCATGATCATGATGACACATGGTGCAAAGAAAGAGGCAGTGCTGGAGAATATGATGTACCATTTCTCCTCATTAATTTTACATTCGGGACGATCTTCTTTCCCCTCGTCCTTCTTCATTGTGATAAGTGGAGGGAAGGATATAATAGCCGCCAGTACCCAAACTACGATGACTGTGCATTTAATCCTGCGCGGCGTCCTTCTCAGGTTGTACTCGATGGCTTGAGAGACAGACCAGTATCTGTCCAGGCTGATGGCACACAGGTGAACGATGGACGAGGTGCAGAAGAGCACGTCCAAAGCCAGGTGGATTTCACACCATACTTTCCCAAAGTGCCAGTAACCCATCAGTTCATTGGCTAAAGAAAAAGGCATCACTGAGGTGGCAACCAGAATGTCCGCACATGCCAGAGAGACTAAAAACAAGTTCTGAGGCGCTCTCAGGGCTCGGCTGGTGATCACAGCAATCACCACCATGACATTGCCAAACACAGTTAGCAGGATGAGGATACCCACTAGGATGGTTAAAGGCACAGAGGTCTGCACAGTATAAGGGTGCCTGCCAGTCTCATTTCCACTGGTTAAGTTAAGACAACCCATAGCTGGGGTGTCGAAGATATTGTCCCAACAGTGGAAGCTGTGCTTGCCAGTAGTATGTTGATATTATCCATTCAACAATACAGCCTCAGAGAATTCAGTCTTTTCATTTTCTTCACTTGGAGATTTTCTTTTCCTCTTTTTCACTGAGAAAAAAAGACACCAACCAACAGAGAAAAATTATGAGAATGTCTCTTTGTATTACAAAAGACCAATAAACCAACAATGAAAGGAATAAAAATAACTGATGTATTCCCAGTTTCCCACATAAGATGATGATGATTTTTAAAATAGATCTAACCTTTTAAAAAGAAAATCTTTACCCAGCAACATTTTTAGCATAGCAAAGTACAAATCATAATACAGACTTACATTCCAGATAGTGCCGGCTCAGGGAGATCCTGTCATCTGCTGTGGGTAAAGTGGAGAGTTCTTCTTTTTATATGGGCTTGATCTGACGCTGAGCATCTGTGATGCCGGCTCCACTTCAGTGAGATCGGGAATGGGCGGAGTTCATCTGCTAGTGGAGATTTAAAAGCAATTTGTTGTTGCTCCCAGACCCTGAAACCATTAGCTGATTATGGCATTAATAATATATTTGATTTATAGAAGTAATATCTGTAGTTTATTCAATTACAATAGATTAAGATAACACTCTTTATGGTTTATCTGTTCTACTTTATTAACAAATTGTTGAGGTATATCCTGAGAGAAAAATAACTGGAAATAAAATCTGAATCAGTAGAGAGATCGCAGCCTTTAACTAAAGAGATCACTCACTAGAGCAGTACATTTACAGTAATAAAAAAGGTAGCTTGACACATTTTGTTTTTCCAAGGACATAGTGAATACATCACCTAGTATCGAGTATTTGATACACAAATATAATGTGTTTTCCTGTCTTGTGCTGTGCAACATAATGCTTCAATATGACATTTATTGGGAATTTTAATTATTTTTGTGTGCCTGATTTTGGATACACTGATGTCATCATTTTTGATTGTGGTAGCTTACAATTACTGTGACATTATGCCTTAAAATAATAACAACTATTCTTTTAAAAGTGTTTTTATCTCTGGAGCATTCTAATGATCTGCACAGTTTTACCATATATTATCTTTATTAACAGTTCAATAAGTAACCTAAATCTTGATGTACAAAAACAGTTTTTTCATACCACAGGCAGACACAACACAAAGCATTATTCATGGGATGGCTATAGTCGCAGTACAAACAGTCATGTCCCACACTTGTAAGTTAATTATAGCTACATGGCTTCCAGTATGGGAAAATTATCAGCAGACTGAAGATACTACTGAGCACTGAGCATTGCCGCTAGGGGGGCTAACGAGTCATCGCTTGGTATTTATTCTGATATCTCTTGTTATCGCGAGAAATTCGTTTGCCGACTTCCGGTTAGCTATTTGTGTACGGGACGAAGAAACGAATTGCTGTTGTTCTTTTCAGCAGTCGATTTAGGAAATCTTCAACTTGAAATTTGAATGCTTGCCGTATTTATAATTTGAACAACATATATACTGAGGTAAGATTACACCGTGACCCATGCTTTTTGTGATTGCGCCTCGGCCACTCGTTGCTAGCATTAGCCGTTGTCCGTCAAATTGACGTCGACGAAAGAAGGCCGAGGGGTATTGCTAACAGTTTTAGCGTCAAGCTAATGTATTCATCTTGTTTGTCATTTAACACTAGATGTGGATGTGTCCACGGTTCACTCAGATGCATTCAAACACGATACGAAAATTGAGTCTGATTATAGTAACGTTCATGTGTGGTGGCTCGATATTAAAAGTTGTTTACGATTAGCTTTTGGGATATGCTAACGTTAGCCAAACACGCTATTTCTTTTTGTATACGAACAGATGTCGGAAGACTTGGTGAAACAGTTGAACAGCTACAAAGCCCAGCTACAGCAAGTAGAAGTTGCCTTATCTACCGATGAAGAAAATGAAGACCTCCTTAAACTCCAGAAAGACTTGCAGGTTTGTGTGACTATAATGTAGTAAAGTATATTGAATTACACTTAAGAGTATTTATAATAGCTGGATTCGAAATAAAAGGTTAAACACTTTATAATGGAAACATTGAATACCAAATCATAACATTGAAGTACTTCACTGTGAAAACTAGCTATCTGAATGTGTATGTTTTTAAACATTGTATAGATTTTGCAGCAAAAATAATTATCCTAATCACACAGAATAATCTTATCCGTAGGTTCTCTTTTGTTGTCATACATTTGCAGGTTTGTCATGTGAAATATATACTTTCATGTTAAAGAGAAGCATCTTAATTTACAAGCAAATATTATTTAAATGCTTAATTACAGTTAGTGTTAGTATTGCCATGGTCTTAAGATCAAGCCAAAACACTGAAATAACCTACCTTTTTCCTGCAGGAAGTCATCGATCTGACAACAGACCTTCTTACCTCACAACCCGCTGAGAGTGCTTCAACTACTAATAGCTCAGTGACAGCGCCAGTGAAGCAGCGCTGGAAAGTGGGGGACAACTGCCTGGCTGTGTGGAATCAGGACGGACAGTGAGTATCACCAGCCTCTTTTCATAAAAAAGCATTTCCCGTACACTTTTCTATTTCACTTTTATTAAAAAGTAATGTTTTTAAATTCAACCAGTCTCTATAAATATAGGTGTAGCAAAAGTCAACTGTAAATACTTCTTATTATACAAATTGCTCAAATAATTACATCTTGTAACGATTAACTTGTCATTAAGTATAATTCATGAGTAAACGATTGCTTTATTTTGAAGAGCTTGAGTATTTGGCTCATACTCACCTGCTTACAGACGTGATTCTTTGGCAGGACTTATGAGGCTGAGATTGAGGAGATAGACCGGGAGAATGGCACCGCAGCCGTGACCTTCGCCGGGTACGGGAATGCTGAAGTGATTCCTCTGCAGAACCTCAAGCCATCCGAGGACGGGAAACGAAATGCCGACGATGGGAAGCCTAAATCAAAGTATGAACTGAAAACACATCTCACTTACTTTATATGCAAACATATAAACCTTTGCTTACTTCCAGCCTATTCATATTTTAAGGGAATGCTTGGCATTGACATTACACTGTGCAAGTTACATATATTTTGTCTAAATATGTTAACGTAGTTAATACAATTGTGAGCATCCACCTTTACTCTGAATACAAATCTAGAACTTCATCACTATTGAGTTTAGTCGTTTTCAGGAAACACTACTGTGGTGTCATTAGGGGCTTTCACACCGGAGTACTTTTCCCAGGAATAGTTCCTATAGTTCCTGGGATTTTGCCATCACATCAAAAAGATCTGGAACTAGAACTTTTTCGTGAACCTTTTCATCCCTTTTTAGGGACTTTCCTGGGGAGAAAAAGGTTCCAATTTCCGATTGGCTGGGCGAATTGCAAACCACGCCCTGTAAAACTCGGAAAAGTTTTTATTTCCGCTGAAGCCGCCATTTTATTTGCTTGTATTATTAGCATTAGCCCAGCGCATCAACGGAGAGAGACTAACTTATGGCAACACAAAAGAAAACATGGGAGTGATGAGGAGGTGTCGGCGCTTCTGGCGATTTACTGTGAAGTTGTTTGCGGCCTGCCAGTAAACCCAAAGCAGCAGAAGAAGAAGTGACGTCAGCGGCTCCCTCAGGCACTTATTCCAGTTTGAACATTTATTACGATTTACTAGATAGTTCCGGGGGAAAGTTCCGTGAACTATTCCTGGGAAAAGTACTTGGTGTGAAAGCGCCCTCTGTATTGCCTTCTCACTGACAGGCGGGTAGCATTTGAAGGAGGTCGGCTTATCATCATTCAATATATGCACAGATGATTGTAATGTTTTTCTTTATATACGACATAAAAAAGCAAACTCTTCCAAGACGCTGGCTCGTCTTGTTTCTTCAATACAAAGACCGAATGGCATGAATACCTCTACTATGTATGGTTTAACAAATACTTGTAATGGATTCAGCAGAGTTTAAGTGATATTAAATAGTTCAGTATTAAACGCATGGTTTCATTAGGCTGTTTTTTATGGTTTTTGGTTATTGCATTTGTTCCTCATCAGGACTGCATGTTAAATGTCTTCTCCTTTCTCCTTCGTTTGTCTTTCTAGGAAAGAACAGATACGGCAGAGAATCAGAGAGAGTATAAGAAGAAAAAAAGCCCAGAAAAAGGTTCTGAGGATGAAGGGAATTGGAGACAGAAGAGGGAGGGAACAAAGTCAAAGTGGAACAGAATTTCAATCAACAAANTAAATGGCACTTCAAAAAGGTTGCCGACCCCTGGTTTAAAGCAATTACTTAGAGTGTCTAATGAAATCATTACATCTCTTCTCACTTGAGTCATACAAGCCTTGTATGACTCAAGTGAGAAGAGATGTAATGATTTCATTAGACACTCTAAGTAATTGCTTTAAACCAGGGGTCGGCAACCTTTTTGAAGTGCCATTTAAAAAAAAGAAATGTGATCAGTGTGCCAAATCCACATTAAGATCACTATGACTCACGCTTGCATGCACGCACGTGAGCGGTTGTGGCATGACCACCTAACAGAAATATATGGACACAAGATGTGTGCAAATGTATTTAGTATCCTATCCATGTGAACATGATTTAAGTGGGGGGGGAACCTAACATCATCTAGGGGGTCCGGTGGCATGCACCCCCGGAAGACTTTTTTTTAATATTGAAGTTAAAAGCATCAATCTGGTGTACTCTGAGAGCAACATTAAGAGATCTATGGATCGCTCACTCACACAAAATACACTCGTGCCACACACACACACACACACACACACACACACACACACACACACACACACACACACACACACACACACAATGATTTATCCCCCCCTCCAAAGGCCACTTCAGAACATCACGATTTATGATTGTGACACTAAGCTAATAAAACTATGCTTTATAAGCTCTCTCTCTGGCAGGCGTTCCCACAACACAGCGCCTCAGTCAGACTTCTCCATTTCCTTCTTATTTCTCTCACCTATAGTTCAATAAGAGCTCTTTAAAGCAGCAAGTCACGCATCTCAGGTGAACTTAAAAGGCAATTAAAGACCAAAGAGAAAACACATTGCAGACAATGAGATTGCCAAGGCAGGCTTGCACAGACAGAGACCTTAGTAACAAGTTTAAAATCATAGCTAGTGATGAATAGAGTGTTTTTAATTGAATGTTGGGTAATTCATTATGAATTGAGCACAATGCATCAGGCACACTGGGGCATGCAATGCTTCCCCCCCTCTTGAATTGATAAGGATGTGAGATAATCAAATAACATTGTGAGTGATGGGAGCAGCAGGAAGCTCCTCTTTAATTTGCCTCGTGCAATCTCTGTTACTTTCCATACTCCCTCTGCTCCCTATTGCATCTGCAAACCACATTTTACTGAATAAAAAGTCGTTTTCTATCCCCAATGATTTTACTGGATAATATTGCAACATTTCTAGCAGTCTAAATATGCAGAATATGACCAACCTTCAGTAAGAAAACTATTTTTTTTTCTTTTTTCGGTGCTATGACGGTATTTTTCCGAATTATTTGCTGGGCCATTTTCAGCCTACAAGATTCCATTAGAGGTCATTTTCTAGCTCTAGTCCTTGAGAAAGGGATTATTGTTATTATTATTTAGGATTAAAAAAGGTCAACTAGTAGGTTATTATATTTTCTTAGCTCATCTAAAAAGCAAAACATGCTCGCCTGGAAGGGGCTCAAGAAGCCCCCAGGGGACTGAGGACCTACTGGAAGTTAGGCGAGCTAAAGCGCATGGATAATGTGGAATTGACTAAATATACCATCAGTTGGAAGTTCATTCTTTGGGACAGCAAATACAGTCTTTACTCATTCATGCTTTCATTTAATCATATCTGACCTCCTCCTTTTTCCAACATTTGAAAAATAATTTGACATTTTATTTTTTACAAAAGAACAAAAGCTGTTTTACAGAATATTTTAAACTTCTTTACCTACCCTAAATGCCTAGGGTATACTATGCGTGTGTGACAGAGAGAGAAAGAGAGGGGCAAAGGGTAAGGGCTAAACTGTTATGTGAATAGTCACAAAATAAGGGTCTTACTCATCTTTCTTGAGTTAATCTGTCACGGTCCATTTACATTTTAATAAAAACTATAATGAGTTTTAAAACATTGATTTTCCATGCTCATTACCATCAGAAGTAGAGATAATCTCCACTCTGTGAAACTGGAAGCACCGTCTCTACAGCAATGCGTTCTTTGCCCTGCAGTGAATCCTCGCTGATACTAAATTAAGCTCTGGCAAATCTCCTGCTCCGGACACCATAATTCTTCCTCAGACATCTTGTCCTTTCTCTGCTATCGATCGTAACCATTTCCAGTCTGGCCTACTCTCCTTCTCAGGCTCAAGCTTCTGCACAACACCCCCGCCCCACCCACATGCTCCTGGATGATGTCAGGACACACACAAAGTAAACACAACTGATATAGCTTACTATGATTGTGCTTCATCTCACCAGCTAGGGGTTATTATGTGTATAAAATTATCCCTCGGTGTGCTGTCAGGTAAGAGACACCTTCACATAGTTAAAGAGCAAGCTGTCCCACACTATCATCTGGGACTTCTCTATATCCCTGTTTTCCTTTTCATATATGTCATATACCACGAGGGTGTCAACATTGACAGTTTTACTTCTATCAGGTTACTTTTAGCAGGATCTCAGGCAACAAAGCAAACATGCTGATTAAACTGATTGAGGAATCAGACATTAAAACGTGACATGAATACTTGCTAATGAAAATCCAAAGCCAAAATGATTTAATTATGTGTGTCTACATTTTTTTAATTCATCAAAAATGTACAAGGCAAACTTGGCAAGAGTTAAATGCTCCTTGACTTTGCATTTATTTTTACATTTTATTCAAAAATATGTTGGTAATGTTTCACCTTTAGCACAGCTGGGAACACTTTATCTGTGCTCCAGTATTTAATTGTTATTTATAATAAAAGTCTAAGTGTTGGAGTAGATTGTATAAAAAGGCCTTGCTTTGGCACAGTAGCCTGTCATGAAACGGCAATTATGAATAGAAGTGGTTTCAGTCTGTGTACAAAGTAAAGTATACCTTCTAATATGATTACTAATACACTGCCATACTTCAGTGATGGCTTTGATCTATGGATCGAGAGGACTGTGTTGTGGTAATTACTTCTACTGGGCAGCAGATGGAGCCTTGTGGGGTTATTTGTTATTTTCCAGGTGATTTGTTGACAGGTTTCCTTAAGTGCTCAGAAAGTTCAGTGAAGATCCATTCTGAAAAGGTAAATCATAATTTTAAAATGTATTGATTGTGTAACGTCAGTTAGTTTAAGTATTAAGATGTTGGCAGTGGTGCAAAGTAACCAAGTACATTTACTGAAGTACTGTTCTTTACTTAAGTATTTCAAATGTTTGCTACTTGCACTTTAACTTATACCCCATTACACTTCAGAGGTAAATCATGTACTTTTACTTCAAGCTACCCTGCAGAATACAATATAATTATAACTAGCTGCACCTTAACCAGCTTTGATAAACACTTTAATGAATCAATAATAATAATCAAAACCGATAATATATACTTTTGTACTTTACTTGAGTAACATTTTGAAAGCAGGACTTTTACTTTTAACAGAGTATTCCTACACTCCGGTACTTTTACTTTTCCTATGTACAAGATCTCAGCACTTCAGGCTGTTGCTAGCCCCTATGTGCCTCTGTCGAAGCTAACTCACCTAACGTCAGCTGACATTAGCTAGTTATTAATTTAACACTTGTGACGTTTGGATTGATTGATTAATTAATAGCAACAAAGTGATAACATGTGTTTAAGCAAGTTGAAAAAATGTGATTGGTTAAGAACCACTTACATGTATTTTGAGCATATGTTCGGGTTCCTCAAAGAGAAGTTATATCCATTCCATTAAAACAAAAATATTAAATTGCTAGCTTCGCGTGGCTACTAGCATTGACTGCTAAAGGTCGCTAGCTAGTACATTTTAAAGTCATGGCAACCGGAAGTGACACTACTTCTTCTTCGATATAAAAAAAGAGGGGAATAAATCTAATCTTCTTACTCGATTTGTTACCTACTACCGTACTACTCGAGTACAACGCAGTTAAAGAAGTAAAGGGTTTGAAAACATCAAATACGTGTAAACAACATTAATAAAGATATGTGCTGTGCTCATGGAAGTGGAACAAGATTTAGCTAATGTGTTTTTGCTTAAACGTGCAACTTAAATATAGATAGGGATTGTTTAAAAAGCTTCTTTATTCTGTTTAAAAGTGCTCCACTTGGATACACGAGTCGTTAAAGCATTTGGAAATCCTTTTAAAACAGAGGTAATTGTTTTCCGACAAAATATTGACTTTATCATCCAAAACACACTTAAGCTAGCTTGTGACTCAAGTGTAACGTTTGCTGTATCAATGCTTGATGATGGTCGCAAAAGCACTGCTTACTTGATTGATTTACACTTAACTAACATTTATAAAACGTATCTATAATGTATCTATGTATATAATGTATTTTAATTTATTAGTACCTCTTTTATGAATTGTCTTTTTGTTCTTATGATTTTTTTGTTATTATTATGTGTTATTGTACCTTGAATTCTCTTTGTGTCTGAAATGTGCTCTAAAAAAATTAACCTTAACCTTATCATACTCTTTTTGCAACCCATTGTTCTTATACAGCTCACGGTCCAACACACAGTTTGCATCAGGTGTTGGAGGGACTTTCTGGGGAAAGTGAAAATGTGGTTGCTCTGTTTGACGGTAATAAACCGTACACCTTGTGGGTAAGTCTCAAATAAACCTATTACTTGGCCTGGTAAATATGTACTCAATACAAACTTAATGACATTCTTTGGGCAGAAAGGTTTGGGCATTGTTTGTTTTTTGTGAAACGTACCACAATTGTTAACCTCTTGGTCCTGACAATGGCAATATTGCTTACATGTTTTTCACAATATGTGGATGATTAAAAAGTGAGAGGATGGTGGTGTGTTCCTTGCTATAGGCAGCTGAGACATACCTCTTATAATGGTAGATTATCTCTTGTGATTGATGTCATACATCCAAGTTTACATTTTTGGTTCAATTTAATGGCCAAAATTGGATTGGACTTATTTCTTGACCCTTTGGGCTATATTGTATTTGTTGTGACCATAAATATTGCATGTTATGTCAACTTCTTGACTTGAATGGACGCTGTTTCCATGTTTGAGCTGCTTTGAGTTTATTCTTCTAAAACTCTACAGACCTTGTTGAAGTGGCAAGTGCTCATTGCTCATGTTATCGCCCAAATGCGGCCACTTTGTTTGTTTGTTATTTAATACCAGTACTATGAATATAGCTTTTAGTTAAAGCTATGTGAAACAGCTCACTGTAATATAATAATATTACTTGTGATATGGTGATTTATTTTTGTTTCCATAAAAGTTGTAATTGAGCACAAGGTACATGAATTGAATTAACATCAGTTACGTTTTCTCAAATTGTGTGTACAACACTGAACAGTTCTCAATATAATAGACAAAAGTAGCTTGGCTATCAGAATGATATAGGCTTTGTTTTAAGAATGTAGAAAAACATATGATTTCTTATTGGCAATTTGAGATGTAACTACTATTTTGGCAGACCCCCAGTAATTGGAGTTTCATACGATGGCACTTATTACTCATCCTTACAATGCCCTTTTCTGTTCATATCCGTAGTCTGGGTGATCTATCTGTGTGGCTTGCAAGTGAAATTGCACGTGTGTAGTATGACACAAGGCATGCTTTTTCACCATTGCTGTGACAGAATTATTTTATTTTTGGTTTATGTCTTTTTTTTAAGCTGTCTATGCACAATTCCTCATTAACTTCTCTCTCAATA
Organism: Notothenia coriiceps; assembly: GCF_000735185.1. Lineage (NCBI taxonomy): Eukaryota > Metazoa > Chordata > Actinopteri > Perciformes > Nototheniidae > Notothenia > Notothenia coriiceps. The sequence goes on along the minus strand of NW_011358926.1, from coordinate 265,544 downwards.
CTGTTAAAATGATATGTTCTGTTTGTGCTCAATATCTTGTGAGCATGGTCCTGAACCAAATTAGATGAAATTAGAAAAATCAGGCATACTTACCAATTCCAGTAATAACCGTGAACTAACAGATTACAGAAAATGAAAACAGTGAATTGTGAAACAAAATCATGATGCAGCACCAAAGTGAATTGAATTAATATTGCCTGTTTGTGCTTGCCTGTGTTTTGAGGAAAACTGCAGAATTAACTTTTTTAGTGATTACCCAAGAAAATTATGTCTGTTTTAAATAATCTAGTAAATTCCATGTAAACTATGATCTGCCAGGAAGGAGAACACAACCAGGAATAATAAGCCCCCTCATTTGCAGAAATAATTAGATTTTGCAAAAATAATCAGTCATGCTAATCTCCACGGGAGCAAACATAATTAAATTTGCCAGTCTCAAATTTGGAGATGCCTCTCTAAGAACTCAGCGACAATATTGTGTTTTACCTTGTCAATAGTCAGTCTTGTAAGTCACTTGGGGAATAGTTAATTAAAATAAGCCCTTAGACACTTAGTAATAGGTTTTCCTTGGTTAATTATATGCTCCTCAGGGCAGGTTGCAAACACTCTCTAAACCTGCAAGTGTTCATTGTGGTTGGCACACAGGACAGGAGCATAAGACAATGCAACAGAAAGTATATGTGTAATGTAGTATATTGACTACAGCAAATATATATATTTTTGTAATTAAAGGTCAAATGTTTGCACCTTATGCAGTTTAATAGTTAGATTTGTGTGGCCTTTATAACAAGGTATTTAGTATGGAGTAACTGAGAGAGACTGGGAGTAATGAGCAATGACTGCCATCTACAGACAGGTGTGTGTAACTGCTAACAACTAAGGTTCAACCAACATGTGAAATAAGCTGACACGTTCTCTTTGGTCTGTAAACATAATGTTATAAAATAGCTTATGAAACTTGCTAATCATGTTATTGAGGTTGTTCAGAGAGCGTGTCCGGGCATGCGCGCTCTTCAGGGTGGCACACTCTCTTTCTGCGTGCTCTGCGAGCCAATCACATTTCAGATAAACACAATATTGCGTCATTGTTATTGTGGTGGTTGGTGCTCCAGCTGCTTGCTTAGGCATTTCGCCATCATTTCGATTACACGTATGCATTTAAAACTAACGGCTGGACCTTCAAGATCACACCAGTAAAATGTCGCAGCAAAAGGAGATTTCATCGGACGACAGTTTGCAAGGTAACGAATAACCGACGAAACATATTGTAGCTAACCAGTGGTTATGCTAGCGCTAGCTGAAAGTAGGGAATCACAGCGTTATATTACTATACTTAGCCCGGAGGTAAAAACTCGATGTATCTGGAAAACTTGCTATGTTAAAGCTCAACGCTACCTATGTTTTTTCGAGACGTGGAGAGCCCTACAAAGATTATAAACCCAGCGGCATAGTCAGTAAATAAGGTTTAACTGTATTGTTGTACCATCAAAATGACCTCAAGGCAGATTACAGGTTGCCTCTGTTTATTTTTCTAATTTAGCCCTAACCTGTGTGTTAGTCCCAGGCCCAGCCTATATAGAATCAGAAAACCTTTATTCACCCGACAAAGGGGACATTTACTTTGTGACAGCAGAGTAAAGGGCCAAAAACGGCTAAATATTAATAAAGAAAGCATAAAATACTATAGATACAAATAGAAATACGACACAATTACAATTTAATTTACAATAATATACATCCAGGGGGACAAAACAAAGACCAATGATGCCATTATGGATACCCTTCAAATGCAATGTGTTAAAACTATGTTTTTGATTTAAGGTTCCTGGGTTGAGCTGAATTTCAGTGCCAATGGCTCTCAAAACACTAGTCATCATGGAAGCCAGGAACAAATCCCCATGTCCTTCCAGGAGTGTGACATGGAGAAAATGCTGGTAGATGCACAGCACGAGTCAGGCAAAAACAGCTCCAGAGGAAGTTCTCAGTGCAACAGGTTTGTAATGGGGGAAGGGAAGCACAGTTTTTGTTTTACTTGTATGTTGTGTAATACTGATCATCTATGTGTCACTCTTAACTGACCTTTTTGTGTTGTCTCCTTCACACTAGCCCTCTTAGAGCCCAGACCCCTCTTCTTCTGTGTAGAGGATCAGAGACAAACAGCTCACAGGTACAATTTTAATCAACATTTCATATGGTGTTTTACAGCATAATGTTGCTTTATTTAATATCAGTTATGGCCAAGTTGTTGCTTGATTTTCCACATTTACTGTTTTCAGTCAGATGAAGACTTTCAGGAAAGAAGATGGGAAGTGGAGAACATTATGAAGAAAAACGCTGACTGGATCTGGGACTGGTCCAGTCGACCTGAGAACAATCCACCAAAGTAAGTGGTCATGTGGTAACTCTTAATATGATTATTTTATAACAAAAATGTGCTGTTAGGTATTTATAGATGCAAATTATTGATGACTATTAAACCGTCTGAATACAATTATGATCTAATCACCACATATGAGAAAATGGCAGTGATAACAATAATGGAACATGGTTAGCGAACAAATATAAAGCTCTATAATCTCTTACACATATTAGTCTATGTATATATATCTGAGACTGTGATTTCTTACTGTATTGTTTGTGTAAGTAGAGGTGTTGATGTGATAATAAACTGGCACTCATTGATTTCTATGTATTCATAACAGTGAAACATTGATGTGCTTCTCTGTAGGGAGTTCCTGCTGAAGTACCCTAACCGCACGACCTCTCTCAGCATCAGGAACACCAGCGTCATGAAGAAGGGAGGCGTTCTCTCTGCTGACTTTCTGAAGCTTTTCCTTCCTTCATTAATCATTTCTCACATACTGGCTGTTGGCCTAGGGTAAGCCTCATAATTACATCTCTAGCTATGGCAATATTACAGTAACTCAGAAAAGCTAAAAACATTGCAGGACATGGCAAAAGGATTTATAAAAAAATGTTTAAAGCCCAGATTTTTACCACATTCAATTGATGTACTCGCCTATAAATAATCAAATAATTTGACATGATTTATTTGGTGTTTTTCATATAATAATACATGAACATATAGACTAGTTTTCCATTTTGTTTTGAAACATCACTGATGCAAACAGACCTTTAACTGCACCCACACACCATGAATAATTTAGTGGTTGTCGAGTGTTAGTCTCTGCATTAAATGGCCTGACAATTACTTCAGAGTGATGGATTCCAGTGTAGTGTTTACATGTTTTTTTTGCAGGACAACTGTTGTACCTCTAAACATATGTAGGATAGAAGATAACAGTATTGCAGTAACACAAAAAGTAGTTCCAAAACTCAAATACCCTGTAGAAAGTGGCAGCCCTATATTTTTTTCTCATGTTCAGTGTATCATATTTAGTGGGAAAACGGTAAAAATAACTCATTGTAGTGTACTATTTATACCTTTGTCATGTGCATTGTCAGAAGGTTATGTTAAGTTCTAGTAGTAATCAATGGTAAATATGTATGTTTATTAATTACTTAAGACAAACGTAACATGGAACAGATATGTTTGTATTGATAGTATTATTCTGATAAAGTAGAGCCTTCAAATGTGAGCATCAGTGTTTCCCCTATGTTTTTTTTTGTATATTTTGTTCTCTGTACCATATGTTTTGACATGTTTGTCTCTCTTCTTTTAGGATATACATTGGGAAGCGCCTTACCTCCCACAGCACCTACTAAGTAGGACGTTGGTCTGTTGCGACACCATGTCACCTTGATGTGACCACCTCGGCATGCCTTAAAATGCGACCTTTTGATGATCAATGGGAGGTGGCCATGTGACACGGTCAAATTTCATTGAGGGCCCCTCTTAGCTCACACCTGTGTTAGAGTTAAGGATCTGTCATTGCTGTCTCATGGTGTTTACTCCTGAACACAACAGTGACCTATCCTCTGCTCTTTGCTGTAGTCCTAGTTCTGGCCTGGAGATTGCCGTTTTGCTGCTTCCTGCTCCTTAAATCTGCACGTTAGGGAACTATATATTGTACACCATGCCTTTTTCATTTTTGCAATGAGATATCACTTTGTTTTGAAAGGATACACTATCTGAGTTTTGAAGATCAGCTTTGGAGAAAGGGAATTGTTTTGACACGTAACTTTTATTTGTTTTCTTATGGATCATTAGCCTCGTATTAACGTGACTGCATCTATTATTGCTTGCTCAATTATTTGCAATTGTGATAAGTATTAAAGAGGACTGATATGGTCCACGATATTGATCATACTACACAATAAAAGTTGGAAATACACATATGGCCCTGATGGATTTTTAACCAGTATTCAAAAACATGGATTTATTAAGGAAAGAACCACATGCAGATGAACACAATTAAAATTTTATTGAACTTTGGTCAAAATAATAAACAAGTGAATACATTGCCACCATGTTAGGAATCAATGGACAAAGACAATGCATTAATATGTGTTGTTTTAATGTCATCAGTATATGTTTTGTGTAGTCAACCTTCATTTCTGCATTCACAACTACGGAGATAAGATCCACATTTGCAATACGGTTTAAGTTTGGGTGACATCCCTAATAAATGAGTAAGGGCACATGTACGAGGCCTGTCTGAATTTCTTATTTATTACATGATTAGGAGGCACTCTTATTACATAAACTGTAGGGTGTGCAATTTCCTCCTTTGTGTTTTCATAGACAGCCACATATAGCAGCAGTATGAGGACATAACTCTATAAAATAGGATTTACAAATAATGCACATGAGGTTTGTAAAACGTTTGGGAACATAACTTGTACAGTAGCTGTCACTGATAGAAGTAGGTATTAAGGCTGCAGATTCCCTTTGTCCTGGGCCCCATCTTGTGCCATGTAGTTTCCAGCCTACACCCTAAACATGGTCAAAAACAAGAAATTAATCTCTTGACACCAACACATTATCAGTTGTCTCCCACAGTGGTTCTGAAACTGGTAGCCCCAAATGGTATTTCAATAACAAGTTTGCTTGATCTGCTCAAAGACAGTGGTGTGACTGGACATTTTCCACCTCTCTACAACATAAAAACATGCAAAGCAATAAACATGTTTTAATACATACTTCTAAATTTAAAAACACATCTGTAGTTTTAGTTTCTTTTTATTATGTGGATGACAAGGTGTACTTGAGTAGATACAGTCAGTGAAATTATGTCACCGTATTTACTGGGTAAAGTAAGAGGAAGGGGAAAGAAAAGAAACAAGTCCACTTTCCAAATGCATGGCCTCTTCCACCTGTAGTTTGGCCTGAATACATGGCCAATGGGGGGAATGTTACAGTTAGGCTTATTGGCCATTAATCCGTGCTTCAGAAAGCCCAAAATCTTTGAGATGATGTTACAACTTTGACAAGACGTCATTTTAAGGGCTTCCAAGAGTTCTGTCGTTAAATCATGAAATGAAGGCTTAAAATGTCAACACAAACACCAACGTTCAAGAGTTTGACCTGACCTCTAGGGAGTGCCATTCCGTCAATTAGACCCGAATTGGGTTTTCTGGGTCAGGTGGCATGTCGATTGCCCTGGTGCCAAAGGCAAAAACAACCTAAGCTCAGACTCAAAATAAAACAGGCCTATGGATCAACCTCCTGTGGCAAAAAAAGTAGACGCGTGCTTTCGAATTCTTCACCAGGAGAACAACGAGGCTGTTTCTTCTTATACAGATAGACAAGTAGTAGGCTTAACTACACAGGTACGGTAAAAGCCCTATCCTCTGGAGCCCCAAATCTTCTAGTTGATTTTGTCCTGGAAAATGTACAAGTTGTTGGTGGCTGCCACAGCTATCACGTTATCTTTGGGGTGCCAGGCAGTGTGGAGGATCTTCTTGTTGAAGTCCAGGCTGTCCACGCTGATCTCATCCTTCTTCCTCTTGCCACCGGTGGACACTTTGCGCGGTTTGAGCGTAGCCCGTGGTTTGCTGCTCTCCCGGGACGCCTCCAGTGTGATGTCTCGCCTGGTGTTGCGGTCAAACATTCGGAAGAAGTTGTTGTAGGAGCCGGTCATGATGGCACTGGTGAAGAGAGAAAATAAACAGTTGTCAAACATGAGAAAACCACACAACACAACGTCAAATAAGTTAGTAATATAGTAAAACCTATTACCGGTATTTAGAAACACAATAAACAACTAAAAAGCAAAGCCGTACAAGCGTTTGGACACATACCTGTCACTGCCATTCCAGCAGCACTCAAACTTGTCAAAGATACAGTCGTTTTCATACAAGGAGCAGAGCTTACTGCGAAGGTATTCGTGGACCTGAAACATAACGCAGAACTTTAAGCAAAAATATTCACTTGAGCCGTTGATATAGTTGAAGTGTAAATTGACTCAAGCAATACTTGGTCTTGAAAAAAATTGGTAGAAAAAGTGTAAAGTAGCAGGGGAGGGGTAGAGGCACCACATGCTTGATGTTATATCACTTTGGGAAAGTCCTGACTTAATTGCCACGATCACAAAAATAGAACTTAGTGCTTTTCAGTCTATGTAAGAAATAGCTATTGATACAGTCCCTCAGATCAGAGATCATTGTTTTAGGCACTGCACTGCTTATTATTGTTCTCACACACATGGTTACATGTTGTATTGGAAGTCACAAGAGAAGTATGTTTATGCACCTGATACGTCTCCACTGGCCTGTTCTCCATGTTGAGGTCCCACACTTTGACGGAGAGGTAGTCACGTGTCATCATATAGCGTCCGCTGTGACTGAACTTCACGTCCGAGATGGAGGAGATGATCTCAGAAAAAAAGGATCGGCTGCTCGGATCCTCTGGCTCCTCAAAGACTAAAACAAAGATGGAAAATCCCTGATTCTTAGTCCTAAATTGATACGCCTTTTTTGTCTTTTTAATAATAGGTAACAGATAACACAATCTAGGCATGAAAAAGAAAACTCTACTAAAAACGAATATCTATCACAACCATATTAGTTTAGATAAATTGTTTGACATCCAGTATTTTTTTCAAAAAAAATACTGGATGTCAAACAATGGCAATATTACAGTAACAAATCTATCAAAAGTATTTATTAATGAATTGTTCTATTCAACACCTGTCGATTGACTACACATGGCAGCATACAGTTGAAATACTTACACTTTGAGTGCCTGTCGCAGAGTGCCGCTGCTCGCATGTCACAAAGGCGGATGGTGCCTTTGCTACTGCTGTACACAAATACATTGCATTGGTGTGGATGGCACTCAGCAGCTGTGATTACTTCTGTCAGTTCCTCCATGTTAGCGGGCTTGATGTCTACAATATCTGGGAACACACTGTTAAGGAACAAACAGTCTTATGTTTCATCATGATACAATGCAGAGACTATAAGCCACACATCGAATAAATGTATTTCTGATGACGAAAAAGGATACTAAAACTTCTGTCTGTGATTTCCATGTGCCATAGATTTATTCTTAGGTCATCTGCGGAGAGGTACGTTTCATGATCACTATTTACAGAAATGGAATTAATGTGATAGGTGTGCGCATTTGCAAAGATCCTCCGTGGGCTTGCTTCTACCATGAGATCCATTGGCATCAGTACTGGTACCTGAAACAAACAACATGCATTTTTAGACAATATATAAAAAAAACAGTTCAAAAATTAGACAGGTCTCACGAATGATTACACATACCCGTAAAGAGGTGATTCTAAAGGGGTCTCTAAGTCGTCCATCTTCATCTTTCAGGTTGTAACCTTCTGCTCTTTTATCTCTTTCACTTATTTTCCACAATTTGATAGTTTTATCTGACAAAAATAGATAAGAAGAGGAGACAACAATTACCGGACAGGGATCAAGTTGCATCTTAGTTTCAAAAACTAACATTTCCAAATTATCAAAATAGATAGAAAACAAACTCTTACCATTTGTCGAAAGTAGAAAGTGAGCAGCATTTTGTTGGGGTAGCCATCTTATTTTATTAATTTTTTCCTCGATTTCTAAACTTTTCAAATAGTCAAATTCTGGCTCGTGACTCTGAAAAGTGCTATAGACGTTGTACTCCCCGCGCAGGTGTGGACGATTCTTGGACTGAAAACAAACACAAGTCTTGTGGTTTAAACATTGTTATTGCAGTCAGTCAGGATATAACTTCAGACAAAATGCTGTTGATGAACACACTCACTCCATTTGAGCCTTACCTCTTGTTCATGTTGGAATATCACTACTCTTCCTCCTTTATCTCCAGTTGCAAGTAATTCTCCAGAATAGTTGAACTCAACTGTTGAGATTATGTCAGCTGAAAATGCACAGAAATCAGAGTGAGTCACTTTATAGCTCAGTTTTTACCATCATATTTCTGATGACAACAACAATCATGCTACTGTGTTAGGCTACAGACTAGAGACAATTCACTGGAATAAAGCATCACAGGCACACGGAGTCAAATTACACAACATGTACACCCATTGAAGTATGAATGAATGAAAACAAGCATGATGTCACTAGACAATTTATGGACGCAGCCCATTGACGTCATGGACACGGTCGCTCCCCTTTAATAGCTTAGCCACCACCTAGCATACAGCTAGCTAGCGACACACAGTAATGCAAAGGAAAGGGCGTTTGTGCAACTGATCCACCAACAGCATCGCAGCACCCACAATAGCCGTCCAATATTAAAACATGTGTAAACATCCAGCTATCGTGCATCTCATGTGAAGCCCACAGAGCATCCTCATCATCAGACCATCAAGCTAGCTTCCCATCGTTTTAGCCTAGCCGCCGAGCTAACGTTAGCTACATACCTTCCGCAACATCTTCATCTATCGCTCCTTTCACTTGAGAGAAACACCACTGAAAATCATTTCCTCCTGCAACTCCTGTAGAAAATAACAAAGCGTTAGTTTGTGTGTGACTCGGGTTTGGTCTGACAATAAAATGACCAGACAGTGACACAGTTTGACAACTAGCAACTTAGCTTGCCAGCGCTAACATTGGCTAGCTAACTTGCAGATTCAGGCCATCACACACACCAAGTGAGGTGGGTCCTTTGCCTCCCTTCAAAAGTAGCTTACCCGCCATTGCTTCATGTAGCAGCTCTTGCTGTACACGGCTTGCGAAACTTAATCAACCAATGAGGCTTGCTCGGAGAAATAGATAGCATCCACAATCAGTGTGAAGACTCGGGTCCAGATCTGTCAAGACCACGGAAATTATCCGAGATTTTTTTCTTCCAAAATGGCGCACAGTACATGGAGAAATGACGTCATGCACACATGCCACATCCTGGCTCCATCCATCCTCCTGAGCATCATATTGTTAAATGTGCATCCAGCATGGCTTTTCTATGCATTTAACTTTATGTGTTTACATTATATATCAATACCTGCCTATGCAGCCTGTTAAATCCAATTCAGATTGTGATAGGTTGGTCAGATTGCATTCACACCGAGATGTTGAAGCCAACAAAACCAAATAAACAAAAAATAGCCTGCATAAACAGCATTAAAATGTTCTTATCTTTATTTATCTTATCTTATCTTATCTTTAAGTCTTTGGCCATCTACGTAAGTAATTTCTTAAGTCCTGGCAGGGATATAAGTAGGCCCAGGGCACACAACTCACACAAATATTAACAATTTATACTATTTATGATGACACTTTTTGTTTTGCTTGGTTGTTGTTAATGTTAGATAATCAATGGTCCTTCCTAACTCAAAATGATGTGACACCTTACAAGTACACCAGTTGTTATTCTATGGTCAGTGGGTGACATCTAGTGGTGAAATTATGAAAATCCAGTTTATACATGTTTGGTATATTCCACTTCTATATGTATTACACTGAATGCAAACACATCCATTCTCTATTTCACAGACAACAACCTATGTTGTATTGTCTATTCATCTATCTATCTATCCATCCAACTATCTTTTCATATTCTACTCAACCCAGTGCTGCTCAGATTCCGTAAAAAATATGCCATTTATATCTATATTATTTCTCTATTTCTGTGAGAATATTATGCTCAAATCGAAAAAGATATGTTGTAGCTTCGGTAGTTGTTTTTAGTTCAATGATTATTTTTCTTTAAACAGCATTCTCTGAAGGGTTTGCCTTGTCAAGAATTGGGAGGAGGAGGATAGCCCATAGGGGGAAAAAGTCACATTCAGAAAAATACAAAAATGGTAAGTGCTGATGAAGTGTGAGAATATGTAATATCTGGGCCACATTTCTGTGGATAAAAGAGAATAAACAGAAGTATGTACTTTTCTATTAACCAGTCGATATAAATACACTATTCAAATATAAACTATATTCAGCTGAAATAAGGAAGGGAATAAGAAAAAAACATCTCCTGTTTGCAGTTGCCAGTATATTCTTGTTTTACTTTTTATCCAAAAATAGCATAGTGGCCCAAAAGGCGTCATTAACAAATGGTGCTCATTTTTAACCAAATATTACTGGTCCCTTGTGTAATTGAAGCTAGTTAATCACCTGTCCTCGTTTTAAGCCACTGTGATTATAGGCTTTGGATACACACAGTTGGTTTTGCCTCCATAGTGGTTTTAAACTTTTTGTTTGCTGCATCTGCAGATTGTCCTGGAGGTGCCAAGTGAACAAATAGAGATGCACCCAGAAAGACCTGGACCAAATCTCACCAAAACCTTCTCCCCAGCATCTCCCGAGCTGCACATTCCTCTCATCACTCACATCGTCCCATGGGGAGCAGCAGAGCAGAGGCCTGGAGGTTAGGAAGACTATATCAATATCTATATATAAAGGTGGGCCAACTTGTACCTGCTGTATACATACAAGCTGGATGGTCTTTGGCTATTCATAAAAAAAATTGTGACATTAAAAATGCTCACAGGGCACATATTTGAACTAGTGTAACAATTGTACATTATACATGTGTTCCCCAAAATGCTTAACAAACTGCTGCAAAGTTTCTTTAAAAATATACCCCAGTAAGCGTTAACACTTATATAGTTAATAATCCAATTAGTAGTTTATAGATGTAGGGATTTTACCTTTACATTAAAAACAGATCCATCACCACTGTTGTAACACCACCGTTATTTTAAGAACCGCTTAAATCTTTAAAACATCCTTGACTTCAACACAAGGAGCCCTGTATAATTCCACACTTCACCTAATGGGTTTGCAGTGGCTTTTACCTCTATCTGATGAGGCTGTGCAGATATTACTTGTTGGATACAATAAAAACAAACTTGATTTGACATCATGAAGTGTGGTTAATATTCTATACGTAAGGACAGAATAAGGGATGCTTAATATAGCTCAGAAATAATTGAAACAAGTTGTTTTGAATTCTACAATGGTCTTTACAATGTATACAACTCATTAATTACAGTGTAAAAAATAGCTGCCTTGAGTAACAGCACACTATTAAAAACATAACAAACTAACTAATTTGTGATTTAACAAACCGTACAGCTTAATTGTTGTTTACATTCAATTTTTCACATTTTTACAAGTTCAGTGTTGTGGCTGTGTGACTGTATGTGTGTGTATGAGTGTGTTTCCTGCCTTGCCGTAGCTTCATCAGGTATAAGGAGAGGTGTTGACTTTATTCCGAGCCTCCAGTAACACCACTGACTCTGATAGTTCCCCATCCCGGTGGGAATTCATTATAAGACAGCTAGAGGCTGCTTGTGGATGGTTACTGTGCTGCCCGTATGTTAACTTGTCGCTATCGCGCAAGGCAAACATGTGGTGCAGCTGCTTTCTCTGGCTGTGGGCAACCTGGAGAGATTGATTGGTGAGCCTTCTGTTTTATCCAGGATCAGGGCCACATTCAGTAGACATGGTGCCTCCGGAGAAGCAGCCATTTTCCCCAGAAAATATGGCTCATTACCAGCACAGACAAAATGAAGGTATATTGACTTTTTAACATCTTACAACATACCTATTTCTGAGCCGTTTAACAACAAGCATTTGTCTCCTGGAAATGTTTACTTTGTTTTATTCCCATGTAACTGAATGCGAAAACAGTCATGATTTTAACATGAGCTCATCGTGTCTCTTTTGACCAAATCAAACACGGCTACTGTCCTCATCTATTTCTGTTTCAATTTACACTCAAAGGCATGTGTGTAAATACCCTCACACATGCACCCGACACACACAAACACACCCTTCCCCCCACATTTGGTCCATCAGACAGTTTTTAACACGAACCATTGGCCAGTGGATGTGTCTGCTCTGCTCAGGGGCATAAGCTCTGTCCAGACCCTCAGTCTTAACTCTCTCTCTCTCACACATACACTCAAACACACAAACAGCAAAGACAAACACAATCAATTATTCAACACTCTTGTTTTGGCTCATGTGTTTTTTCTTATTATTTCTGTTCAGTTGTTTCTATAGCATCCTCTGGCAACCTAACAGCCAGGAGGCCCTATGAGTGAGATACGACGCCTGATGACTTGAGGTCTGTGTATGTCTTTGTAATTTAGATTGCAGAGTATAATTTGCATGCACAGCCTTCAACATTGTCTCATTGTCTGAAGAAAATTATCCTTGCGGCTTTCCACAACTGAGGGTAGTCAGAGACCTGGCTTGGAAGGCAAACCTTTGTCTCCGAGTTTATTTCCCCCAAGAGTGGACATCTTCAGTGTGGTCATTCAGTTTAGTTAAACCTCACATTGATGCACACAAGCAATCATTGTAAATACTACACTATCCTTTACTGTGTTTTATATCTTTATCACTTGAACCTCTTTTGTAAGGCTTTATGCCTATATATGTTAGATATAGTTTATGTGCATGCAGGGTCTGTCATTGTTCAGTGTGCAAATGTGAGCACTAGATGGCACTATGGCACTTATTATTCAATGCCAATAGATAATTTCCATTTTGGAGGGTAAGTGTGTGCTGCTGACACGAGTGATGATCACAAACTGCTTGTTTTCCCTGAGCTGATGTTGATATTATCATGAAGCACTCAGTGGCCACTGACATTTATTAATGAACAGTTTTGACCTTTTAATAACAAAGCAATTGTTTGGATTTTATTCCAGAAGTTTCCAGTGAAATATATATCAAGAATACTGAATTAGAGTGTAGAACACTGACGTTTTCAGTTTATCTGGAAGTCTAACTTGACAGATTCAGAGATATTTCTTTTTTTTTTTAAAGGCTCAAGTGAACATCAAACAAAATACTCTCCCAAATCAATAAAAACAGAGAAGAATCACATTGAGGGGATATATTAGATGTGAATCCTTGCAGCGATGATGTCCTTGTAACAGATCATATTGTAAATAAGATGGGTTAAATTGCACTTGTAGCTTCCCTTCAAACAGTCAGGCTATTCTCTCGGGGGGGACAAGAGAGTGCTGCACACTCTTCCTCTAATAACGCAAGACAATGAGATCCCGGCTCATAACATAGGCCTCCACTATATAGAACAAGTATTGGGGGCTTAGCAGCTAATAAAGTGGCAAGTCTTCAAATCCATGTCAGAAGAGGAGAGTGCCACAGGGACCTTTCATAACACGTGTATGTGCAGGTTCAACTGCAGTGTAAAGGTTACGCATCCACATTGCACTGATCTAACCTGATGAGTTGCCTTAAGCCCCACAAATTTCAGGGCTGTGTTTCTTATTTAAAGAAGTGGAACTGAATAATTCCCTCACCTTCTACAACAAGACAGGAGTGTGGAATGAATGTTTGACACGCAATACAAAATATTCTGTGTGTCCTCCACTCAATTAAGTGCACATGAAGCGGTGACAATATTTAAATCCTATGTTGTTTCATATCTGATAAGCTTGTTTTACCACGTATTTTGTATGTCGGGTAATTTAATTTTCCCAAATAAGCAAAAATTATAATTCACATCAATTTTGTTAATTGAATCATGCTGCCCTTTGAGTTCACCAAACACAGCCTCAGTAATTAGCCTTGATTGCCTGGTCTGCGTTTCATAAATGGTCTCTCCCGCTTTCTCTCTAGTGAACCTGTCCTTCACTGGAGCACAGACACTCCTCCAGCATTTCCACCCACTTTGTTTGTGAGTCTTTGATCCACAGTATTCCAGTTAAAGTTACACCCATGTGCTGCAAGTTGAAACTTTCAGCATTGTTGCTCGGGGGAACCTTATACCCGTGGCGCCTTCTGCTTTTGTCCTTCCCTTTAGCAACAGAACTCTCCTATGGTCCCGGACAAAAGACTACTCACGACACCATTTTATGATCTCTGTGATGATACCGTTTCCTTCTCCTGCTCGCATGTTACCTTCTTCTGCTCATCTAAGCCAAAATGATAATGTATTAAAAAAAACATCATTAGGCGGTTTACCCTTGAGACAATTGTTGATTTGGAGAAAAAGATGATGACAAAGAAAATCCTTTATGCTTAAGATTTTTTTACTGCCAACAAGAAAACTAATTTAAATCAGTACCTTTTTTATATGCTGCACAATAACATAAAAATATAAGAACAGATGCTACCAAGTTGATAATTGAATAATAAAAAACAAAACTCTAATTTGTGCTTTTTGTTTTTCAATTAAATTGATGTGCACGATCAGCCGGACTGCCCTCATAATGCTCATTGTGTTCAGTGGATGAATGTGTTTGTGTGCACTTATTCATAACTTGCATTTAAATGAGCATGTATGGTAGTATGTACTAGAACTACACATGCATGTTAAGCCTAATTGAAGCAACAATTATAACCATTTTCTACAACAACATTATAATCTGGTGTGGAGAACACTTAAAGACCATAACAACAACACATAGAGTGTATTAAAGTAGAGTGTAAAGTGCTGCAATGTCTTGCCTCTCCAGTCTGTCTAATCACTATGTGAGTGAAACATTCATGGTACACTAGATCAGTTCAATATTTAATTTCTCAACAAAGACTACATGATGGAACAGATGCTCAAACTTTGTATGTTTCTCAGGAGAGCAAAACTCACTTTCGCTGAAGCTACTGAGCACAGAGATTGTGATTGTGTACAAGCTTTGTGTTGACTTCTCCGGGCTCTTCACCTATGCACTAAACGTACAGTCATGGATAAAAAGATGTTCAAACATGCTAAGCGTGCATAGTGAGTCAGTTCTCAAACCACGGACTGAATACATCAATTGTTTACATCCAGGGGCACTGAAAACTCATGTGTGGAACCGCATTAGTGATGCACCAAGGCTGGCCTTTGCCTCCATGTCACATCTCAAGTGAAAATTTGACTTGGCATGTTTACATAGGATTTCTTCATCTCCATTTTAAACCCCTATGGGCAAACTGAAGGTGAGGGGAACTAAGATTATTATCCCCCGTTTCTCTGAGGAGCTTTTCTTTATGCACACCCTCGCAGATGTCGACATTTGGTTAGGCGGTGTACATAGAAGCCCCAGATTATCTAGCGCTTCAGGAAGTCTGTTTAGCTAAAGTTAGGAGTGGTTACTTTCCTGCACCTTCCTAATGTACCCTTGTGCTTTGTAACCTGCTTGGTCATACATCTGTGGTAAAGAGTGAGAAAATTATTAGTGATTGAATATTGCTGTCTATTAAAAAACCATAGGTGTACTTGTAATGATGTTCATATCAATAGGCTCCACTTGTGCAGACCTAGTCGCAGAAAGCGTAGCAGATGGTGTACTATATGTCATAATGCTATAAAATCCAACAGGAATTGACAATTGAAATCCCACCCTGGAGTTTGCCTCTTTTAGCTTTGGCATAATCTTCTCAGGATTTCAATTGCAAAGTCAAAGAGAATAGTCTAGCACACGGGGACTAGTTATCTGGGGCAAATGCGGTCTAAGGTTGACAATGCAAAGGCTATGTTTATGTGCATCACACTTACTATACTGAATGTTTCCCAGAGTGCAAGAACATCCTCCCCTGAATTCTATTCCTCTTCCCACGTCCCAGTGCTGCCGTGGAAAGTAGGCCAAGTGAGCACCAGGGCGTTGCTTTTTTAAGATGATCAGTTTGTCAGTGTGTTTTGTGCTCAGGACGGCTATTCATGTGGCTTGACTCTGTAGAACAAAGACCAGCATTATACAATTTGCAGCACTTCCAATAGCAAGGAAAAGGGAGAGGTTGGAAAATAGGGACAGGACAAGTGTGGATGAAACAAAGACAGAAACTGGCTTGTACTCTAATTCATTTACTTCCTCTTTTCCACCTCTTTGTTGCAGCAAAAAGGTCCCTTGCCAGTAACACTCCTCTGCAGGATCATACTGTACTCTAGCTGGCATGGATTATTTTTAGCTATTGCTGTGCTGCTTTCACCTTGACTCTCACCATCTTGACATCATAATTAACATTTCTGTTAATAGTAACACAGTCCAATATTAATAGAGATCTCTGACAAAAGTCAAAATTCAGATGTATAGTGATAATGAATTGCATCACTCATATTAAAGAGACCTTGCCAATTACATTTGTTTTATCACCTTAAGGATGGCAATTCCTTTAGGAGTAAATTAGAGGCGCTGATGCAACATGTAGAAAATATACATTTTGACATGAGTGACTTGAGAATTATGGGACTCCTGCAGGTGGGGCAGTATCACTGGAAGTTGGCAGTAGCTCCATCATAGGGGTCAACAGGCAAATTAAGTTCTCTTGAGTATTGAGGGAAAGGCTGTTGCCTGTGTGGTCATGCACATGGGCTCTAAAAAAAAAAAACAAGAAAAAAAAACAAGGTTAAAGCTGATGCCTCCCGTTTTGGAGGCCACATTGCCCGATGCAACATGTGCACATATCATACTTACTGATGAGAATTGTAAATGACCTTAAAGTCAAATTTTTGCAACCGTTTTTCTGAGTGCACTCCGTTTGGTATTAGAGCGCTTATATTAAAAGTTAATATGTTCCGATTTAGGGCTGAATAATCACATTTACCTCACTTCCATCAATGCCACTGAGAAATGTGAGCCGGCGTGATACGTTTTTTTTTTTTTAAATAAAGAATTTTAGACAGGCCTATAAAAGCTGTGATGGACACAATCAAGACGTGGCTGCATAAGAGCGAAGGTATGCTGGATATTTGGTCATGTGTATTTTGGTCTAAATTTCCAGGGGATATTTTAGATGTTAATAGCCCTGAAGTGGTCTCGGTTTCTTATTTAATTTCTCTCGCCTTCTTTAAATGTAATTCGCCCACAGACTGCGCCGCGAGGCTCTAAACCGCGCTGAAACTCTCTCATCATTTCCACAGCAGAATGGAAATGCAAATTGTTCGCACGGGCAATGCCCTTGACAGAACTCACCACTGCACACAATTAACATGAACACTCTGACAGAAGTTAGTGACGAAATGTGAGGTCACACCAGATAATGTGCTTGTGTTTATTTGAAAAGTCCTACAATATCAAAAAGAAACACACGTGGAATGTAAAGCCAACTCTAAATAATATTTATAATAATAATTAGCGTTTAAACAATGTCAATTTATCTTAACGTGACAATTCAAATGTTAGAACAATAATGCGCTGTCTTCTTCTTAGTCTTTAGCTGTATTCATGCGCTTTTTATTTTTATTTAAATCGTCAGTCTTGTGTTTTTTATTTATTTATAATAAACTCGGTTAAGTATTTTTTTTATATAGTTTGTCCTTCCCATAAACAACAATATTTTGGCCGCTAATGGGGCCGGGGAGGGGGTGTTAGATAAACCTATGTTGAGATTTAGCTATCTTGTCACTGAGGAACACAGCTGCCTCATATCGACACAATGATCTCAAGTGTAACCAACGAGGGGCGCTGTCCGTCTATCAGCTATTACTGCCTGACACGAACAGCCTACATGATTGATCTCATCACTCTTGGCCATTTGTGTTTTACCCCTATAATTAAAAAATAACGTTCAAACTGTATTTTAATTTGATATTTGAATATGTCATATCAAGTGTCGCGCGTCCGTTTATTAGGCCTATAACGTTAATAGCTTCTGGAAACAAAGTTTGCAAGGTGTCTGTCATTGTAATGAGGTATTAAGCATTTTATTAATTTAAATTGAAAAAGATCTCATATATATAAATATTGTCTGTTTTCCACCACTTTTGAGAAAAAATCTCAAATCACACATATAAAAGTTGACCCTTTAAAATAGCTACAAGTGATATGATTATTTAAACAAAGACAGTAGGCTACCCCTCATTAAAGAACATTTGAGATTTTCTTTGCGCGGCATGTAACTATATGGCTACACCTAAATAAACAAATAAATTA
This sequence comes from Notothenia coriiceps, assembly GCF_000735185.1. NCBI lineage: Eukaryota > Metazoa > Chordata > Actinopteri > Perciformes > Nototheniidae > Notothenia > Notothenia coriiceps. The sequence goes on along the minus strand of NW_011358926.1, from coordinate 247,344 downwards.
TTTAATATAACTTAAAGTTTAACTAAACAACATAGTATTCGTCTAAACAATGGAATAATATTGAGTTGCTGTAAACAATAAGTGGGCTGACTGCCTATTTGTTCCATATGGAGTTTGGAGTGATGCGTAACTGTAGGCGTATTTGATTAATATTTAATCGGAATAAGATCACTTTAAAACAATCTCTGTGATAAAGCCGTGAGCTAACTTGCTTGGTGCGTGCTAATAAGATTTCTTTCTTCCTCCTTTTTTGCCAATCATTTCATTAGGAAACAATGCAGGTGAGCGTGATGAAAGTGTTGTCCCAATAAAGTGCATGAATGGACAGCTGGGCAGCGGCCGGCTGATTGACTTTGCCTTGACATCTGGGAGGCCCGCTGGCCCCTGGCACGCGTATCGGCTGATGTCGCCATTTACATGCAAATTTAAGGAGATCATGAGGGCCTCGCCCCGTAAATTCACACAAAAAAGAAGACGTCACCCTCAATACGGAGGAAGCTCGTCCCGGCGAGACGGGAGGTCTTCGGAGTCACCGTGTACATTTTTATTGGGAGCCACGCGTCCCGGGGACTTAAGTTTTATATCAATGGTCCAGCCCAAATCTTTAGGGGTTCATCTATTGTGCCCACTGAATAGAAGAAAGAGATAACAGCCCCCCGTGTCATCAAGCGGTCATTTTAAACGAGCATTCAGCCTGGTTCAATGCGGCCAAGATGCAGAGATGAGGCAAACAGTTTGCACTTGTTTCCCTGCTCCTCACCCCCCACTTACCTCAGGAGTGCAGTTAGGAAGCAAGCTTTTTTTGTTGTTGTGAAAAATTAGAAAATGTGACTATGATCCTCTAATTCCACGCCTGTGCAAAGTTGCCATGCATGCAGCGACTAAAATAAACGGGGATCAACATTTTCTTTTATTTTGATGCTAACATTTCACCTAATGATGGAGAGCGCATTTTCCACGGTGTAAGCCCACCACGCAGATGATCCCACAGAATGAGCTGAGACGGATTCAGGCTCCGCGCCTCAGTGTGTGGAGCAGCTGACTCCCTCTCTCCACGTCCAGATGGCTCCTGCACACAGATTTGCATTCATTTTCCTCTAATATCTTCTGAAATAGCGGGGCAGCTGCATTTGTTGTCAAATACGGTTTAAAACTCCCTTTCAGGACAGCATCGTTACCTACGTGACGGGTGTGGAGATCCATTTTCTTTCTCCAGTCAACAGTATCAGATCTAAGAGGATTTGTCTCAAAGTCTCCTAATTTGATAATCAGATTTAAATCGCCTTGGTGCGTGTAATCAGGGGTTAAATTATAATAAGCGACTTGAAAATGTGCAGCAAAAAAAGGCAGAGTGAGTTGTGTGCTAAAAAGAAATGTGCAATCTCGGTAGAACAGACACAAATATTTCCAACATGCGTCTCGGTTTGTTTAATGTAATAGAACAAAAACTTGTTTTTTAAAAGGGCCCCTTTGATTTTTTTTTACCCCCACAAATGAAATCTTGGATTTTTCTTAAATAATAAAAATAGTATAAAATCCACACCCTCGTTTTGTGACTGGGCAATTTGGCAATAGATTGTGTAGAGGTGAAAGCAACAGCTTATAATTCACTTATCTTTGGCAGCAGCTATTAACCCTCAGCACCAGCTAGATAGATTGCTCAGGATATAGCACACATCTCTCTTCCTCGCACCCTCCCCTCTCTCCCTCCATCCTCTCCTCCTTTTCACCACTAATGAACCGAATTGCTTGCTTGCCCCTCTCGGACAGAGTCGGACATGTATGGCAGTTGGCTCTTTAAAAATGATTAAGATGTTTCTGATTATTACTGATTTTTCAAGACGTGCATGAAATAAAGAAGACACAGAACCATGGATTTCCTGAACTTTGTTTAATGTCATGAGACACTGTGGCTCTGATTTTCATCCCATAAAAAGTAATCTTCTGTAAATGGCACAGCGGTGGGATTGATTTGTTTTCACATTAATAATATGGATACTAAGGAACTGGGTTTCAAACTTTGTTCATATGTTATTCTTAACGCCATGAATTAAATAAATCCTCTGCTCTGCCATGCAAAACAATTAAAAGTAAATCATCTGTTGTTAAACATTTTCAATGAAAAGTAAATGTAAATTAATAAATGTATAATCATGTCTGATTCTGTGAAATCAGTGTTAAATTAATTACATTGTAATTACAGTAAAATAACCCGCAGCATGGAGTTAAACATGCACAATAGAAATATATCAGTTATATGAAGAAACATGATCTGCTGTTATTGAAATATGATTTATGGCCTGTATTCACGTATCTATTGAGATGCTTTCGATGCATTAGTGAACAAACAATCTCATCAAGTCAATTTGTAATAATCACAAATTTAATCGAATAAATATGTCAAAGACTATTAATTCTAATAATAAAACTAATCACGGAAATTGCAATCATCAGGCCAGCTAGAAATAATAAGCAAGGAATTCCGAGTTATTATCATGTATTATTATTTATATTTTTTCTCATTATGTGTGATGGTTACACCCGGTCGAATTTTCCATATCATTAAAAAAATCAAACTCACCACATATAGGGCCTAAGCAAGAGGAAAAGTGGAGCGAATGAGTGTTCTCGGGCTGCAGCACTATTGGGCTGCACCGTACAGAGGAGCGCCACTGCTTGACAGGAAGCGTCAGAGCTCCATATTTGGGCAAAGCTCCGCCTCTTCAGCGTCATATTCTGACAGCGCCTCTCCCGTGGGTTTAGAGTTTTGGCTCCCGGGAAAGATTTCAGTCCTCGGGGAAAGAGGGCTTAGTTTTGCATGTTCCCATCCATCCTGCACGACGCGAAAGGGCCCCTTATCCACCTCTCCTGTGTACAAGGAACACCTCCACTGGTGATCAGCCTTTGCCTGTGTTTGTCTTGTGGAGAAGCAGCAGCACCTTTTCAGGAGTGGGTTTTTTATTCAACAAGAAGTCCTGAAGGTTTTGGATGCGGTGCTTCAGGGATGTGGGCACTTTGAGAGCAGCATCACCCACAAACATACAACAACTGCCATCGATTTTTCTGTGAATAGCACAAAAAAAAGAAAAAGAAAAAACATAGAGGAACAATAGCAACAAAAAAAAATCTTGTCTGTTGAACAATTCACTTTTGCAGTCTGTGGATACCGCTCTAACTAAGTACAGCACTTTGAGAATTGTTCACATCGGACGGACTGAAGAGGGAGGCAAGACCTGTGGACCGGGTTTTCCCTCGCAAGTGTGAATCGGCTCTCGCTACTTATCCTGTGAAAAAAAACCAACCCTAAAGGATAACACGCTTGGAGGTTTATTTCCCTTATTTCGCAGGAGGCTCTTTTTCACGCAAATTGTCCTAAATGTTTGGAATTCAGGAAACTATACCGCGGGGTGGGACGACGATGAAGGAGGAACCGCTCGGACTGAACTCGGTCCGCTCCTGGATGCACACAGCTGGGGTGGTGGATGCAAACACAGCCGCCCAAAGGTACGCATGCCAAAAGCATCTGATTTTTCTCACGCATTCCCTCCTCATCATATCGACCCCTCAATCCCCTGAATACTCTGTATCAATTACGGTCTCCCAATAAATGCCCCCCCTTCGGCTTTCCCTTCTTTCATTACATCAGATTACCCATTATTGTGACAAATCAAGAAATCTCCCCCGTACTCAAGCGTGCTTCTGCATCTCCAATGTTTCCATCAGCTTCTCCATCATCTAGTATCCCCGGTGTCCGGTGCTTAACCGACATGGTCTCTTGTTTTCTCCCCGCAGCGGTGTCGGCTTGGCACGGGCACATTATGAAAAGCAGCCCCCTTCCAACCTCAGAAAATCCAATTTTTTCCATTTCGTCCTGGCTCTGTATGACAGGCAGGGTCAGCCCGTGGAGATCGAAAGGACAGCTTTTGTGGACTTTGTGGAGAAAGATAAAGTAAGCGTTGTATTTGAGAAAAAATAACCTGCACCCCTGTACATAATCAGCACATGTATCGAAATGATGTTCCCTGAAATGGCAATGGGTTACCAAGGGGAAGTCACATGTCGTATTGATTTTTTAAAAACTCAATTTTTTGATGACAGAGAGTCGTTTTAAAAACTAAACCTGTTTTTCTTCTTCTTGCACAGAAAGTATGCATTTTTGTCAACACAGAGACATGTGGTGGTGATGGGCATGTTCTGTTGATTTTTACAAACTGTTGTCTTCTGCAGGAACCAACCAGTGAAAAAACTAACAATGGGATACATTACAAACTACAGTTATTATACAGCAATGGTGAGTTAAACTGTCTTTATTATTTTGCAAACACTTGCAGATATATCAGACATGAGTTTGTCCTTCAGTATAAAACCACATACAAAAATATTGGTAATAATCATAATAGTAATTATAAATATTACAATATTAATAATAAAAGCAGTATTTATAAATGTACTAACTATCTGAACTGTTGATATTTTTTACGAGATGTTCTTTAACTTTTTTGGGAGAGCTTTCTATTTGTTCTGTTTGAATGCATTGCAATTTTTCAAAACTCACAAGTGGCCTTCTTTTTTGTCTCCCCAGGCGTCAGAGTAGAACAGGATCTTTACATACGGTTAATCGATTCCATGACGAAGCAGGTAAGCTGCTGTTACACTTGTTTCTATACGCATACAGTGCAAAACCTGCTCACATGCTTAGTTCAGTTGTGCAAAACCTTAACATGCCGTGCAAATCTCGTCACCCCTGAGATGCATGCACCACACTGTTTCCAAAAAAAAAAATTAAATAAATAAATCTGCATGCAAATTGGAAGTTGTGGCACAAAATAAAATAAAATTACCGGTGTAACAAGAACAGACAGCTTTCATTTTAACTGTTTAGGTTTGGCCATATCATATTGCAAGACTCCAAAGTCAATTTAACTCTGCCTGAGTTAGGCTTCTTTGTAGGCTCACATTAAACATTTAACCACTACGTCTGCTCCATATGATCTGATTTGACTTTTCGTGCAAAGAGTCAAAGGTGACGCTCTTTACATATATATATTTAAAAAAGTGTCAAGTATTATAGCCTAATTATAAATATACATATTTTTGCAGAGGTGCATTTCACTTATCTTCTTCGCAAACATTTCTGACCCAGAGCCCAACGCGCATAATGCAATAATAATGTCTTAAAGCACATGAAGCCAACGCAAAGATTTGTAAAGTGAACTATAATTTGGGGAATAAAATCATACATCCTTATTTTAGCTCTCCACCTGGTGTTTTCTTATTAAATGAAGGGTTTAGGTAGAGCCTTCTGAATAGAGCCGTGAAGCCTGGGCCACTGCATGGTCACAGTCTACATTCCTGTGCGAATGATCCGAGTCAATGACGCAGAACAAGCAATTTATGGATTTCTGTTTCTACAGCTGCAAACACCGCCATAAATCAAACCAATATAGATAATCGCCCGGTTCCTAGAATTAAAAAAAAAAGGCAAGGAAAAAAACACATCAGGTCAAGTAGAACAGCGTTTAAAAGCGGGAGAGTGATGCGACCTGGTTCAGATATGTCACTTTTTCCAAAGTCAATCTCCCATATTATATCTCTTATGGCCTCACGCGTTGCAGAAAAAAAATCCTGAAAAAATATAAATTGCTTAAAAAAATAAAATAAATGTAAGGCTGTATTTTTACGTGTAGCCTATTTATATTATTTAAAAAAAAAAACGTATTTTGTCAATAATGTGGTGCTTTGCCTGCGTTTGCACTTGGTGCCGGTTCAATACGAGGGAGTGAAGTGTCTATCCTTAGAAATGGAAGAAGGAGGGAGGGATCGAGGGAGGGAGAGAAAAGCGGCAGAACTGATAGCTCCACGCCATCTGTTTCAGCCAATGCTCAAAAATTACTCAACCGTACCGCCAGACACCGCTTTTTATCCACAGAAAGATCATTGTTAGCGGCTCAAAATAAACAACAGATTGCCCATTAACACTTTCCCCCAAATATCCCCAGATTATAAGCATATTGATGACACTTCTATTGGATCTCTCCTTATGAAAATCTCTCTGTCTCTCTGTCTGCCTCTCTGAGCCACAGGATATTATCGAGATTAATAAAAAAAATACAATTTAATGTTATTATTATCATCTTAATCATTAGCATTAATTTTATTATAGCTGCCATTACAAAAAGGTGTTGTTATTTGTATTATTAGTCATAGTTATTTTTGTAATTGTTTAATTTGGTTGATGTCATTGATGTTTTTATGAAATAATATAATTTATAACACTGATTTTGCTCTGATTATCTTAACTCAATTTGAATTAGCCTTTGCACTCTTCTAATATATTCTGTTGTCCTTAGATCATGTGTATTCATGCCCTGATTTATTTTATGAAGTGAAAAAATATCAAACATGTTAGTGTAATTATTTGTGTGAATTAATGTGTGTTTAAGAAGTGTCTTTGTTTTCACTTTATTTCCATCTCATTTCCTTTCAAAGGCCATAATTTATGAGGGTCAAGACAAGAATCCAGAAATGTGCAGAGTTCTTCTTACCCATGAAATTATGTGCAGGTAAGCATTATTTTTTCTTCTTGTCCATTTTGCAGATCCATGCAAAAAGTAATTCCCTCCCCTTCAATACGTTTTGACACTCATGATGTGATGTAGCAATCCAGACTGTCCTGTGGTCCTCCAGCAACCACAGAGAGAGCTGCTGTCATTTCTAACTTTGATATGTTGTGATTCAACTTTGATATGAATATGAATATGACAGGGAAAATAACTGTCTTTTCAGTGACTTGAAATTGAGTGTATGATAAACAGTCAGACACAGGGCATGAGTTATGCTTTTACATTTGTATCTTTAATTTTCTTTTCTAAGACATAATTTAAGCCTGTGTTTTCTGTTAAGTTATGCAGAGGCGTTACATGCCATGTGTAATTTCTTTCCTTCATTTTAGCACAGAGTCAGTTCTCGGTTGATCCCACCTGTCAACAATGATCAGCGAGCCTTTTAGCGTCATTTAACCACGTAAATCTCAACCTCTCATATTGCGCTGCTATTCAGCGGTGTCATTGATACTAAAAGGAAAAACGCCTTTTGTTGTTATTGTTGAGCTCAGCATGAGCTTTGTGAACATTGAATTCGGATACTGTCGGTTAACCTCTCCTTTGTTGCACCGGTGCATTGTTCAAGTTACTGCTTGAGAGCAAGTGCAGCATGAGAGCTGAGAATGATTTGTCTTTTTCCATGCATAAACTCATCACTCACGCTCAATTTATACATGCATCCATCACTTATTTGTGACACGTTGAATATGCTCGTGCTCTAGAGGTAATATTTTTTTGTCAAGAGGAAGTGCGTTTTGCTGCTGAATAAAAAACTACTTTAACTGCTGCCTATTATCAGATAAGAAGATATACATAATAAGAACTAGTATAATAAGAATAATATTTTCATGTCTTAACTTATTATATCTTATTTGTTAGGCATGTCATACATATAGTTTTTAAATTATATTCTTGCTGTAATACACTGCGGCACCTTAGCTATAAAACACATCTTTATTACTGCTGCTAGAAAGTCATGTAAATCAGACATATTTAAATAATGTGTGGCTGACTGACAGTAGCTTTGCACAAAATCTTTGTTTTTCCTTCAGCACCATATGGAATAAATCAATCTTATTCACATATGTTTATATGTTTTCATTTCAAATGGAAACTAGGATGATGTATTTGTTTATTTTTGCAGTTTTGATTCAAGTCCCAATCAAAGTAGTAAAAGTCAGCTAGCTATAGGCTTAGGGTGGAGATGGCTGAAACATGTGGTGGAAGATAGATTAGTGCTTTTGAGGCCATAATTGATAAATGCCCTGCAGAAATATTGGTTGAGGGTGGCACCTTGCATCTCCCTCAGAAATAGCAGCTTGGCAATTAGAGGTAAACAAAAGCTGAAGCTGTGAAAAGTGACTCCCCTGCCTCCTGGCCCAATCCCCACTCCCCTCCCCTCCAACACTAAGCCAAACAACACAACATGTTGTTTTCACCATTTTTATCAGCCATCAGCATCAATGGAATGGATAGATTGAGTGAAGGAAATCTCATGACAATTTTCCCCCCCACTATCAAAACTACTCCTAGGCACTTAATACATGTATGTGATTTTCTGTGCATTATTTATTTATTTGTATTTATTTATTTAGAAAAGTATTGCTTGTTCTCTAACACCCTGTCTGTGTTCCTCTAGCCGATGCTGTGACAAGAAAAGCTGCGGAAACAGGAACGAGACTCCATCAGACCCTGTGATCATTGACAGGTAGGCAGTGTGCAGCTTCTTCTTCTTCTACTGTGTTTGTGAACGGGGACTGAGTAAGTGAATGGGTGAGTGTCTGAGTGACTAAATGGATGAGTGACTGAGTGGATGAGCAGGCACATGGATGAACAAATGAGTTCCCTCCCGGTGTGCCAGACGGCCCCGTTGGGCTGACTTGCATCTTATAGCCTCAGTGTGGGAACCGTGGGTGATTCTGTGTGAGTGTCTGAGGGGCGTCTTTCCCAGGTACCTGTGCACCGAGGGGCGGTCACCACCTGGATAGGGTTTGTTCAATCACAGGTGGTTCAATCACTAGAGGATCATGCTGGGAATACACCTAATTAGCTTATAGGCAACTTCACATTTATCTGGCTGGCTTCCCTTCATTGTTTACGACAGTGATGCTTACAGTGTCAATAGTTGTTTTTCATTGACTGTTTCCTTCGCTCAAGTTAGCTGAGAGCTAGATGCCATTACATTTTCGCTTTAGAAGGGATAAACATTTTATGTCTACTGTCTCGTCCGCCACATTTATAGCACCTTCATCACCTTCTAAAGAGGGGGAATAAACGCTCTTCTTTCAAGCATTGACATTTTTCTCACACTGTGAAACTATACGTCCTGGTCAGAGTGCATATGTTTAGGCAGTTTAGTGGATGTGTGTGCGTTGTGGATAGGGTGAGGTAGGGGGTGTAGTTTGAGAGTCGATCTCAATGTAACTCTCGCCACGTAGCAGGGAGAGACAGCAATGCTAATGTTTGACTAGCCGGAATCACTGTTTGCTTAGTGGAGAATGCCTGGTATCTGACAGAGGGGACAACTCTCTTATTAGTAATCAAATAGGGCTGAGCAGTTGTTGCTGCCACTCCACTCCAGCGGCTTCTCATGCATCAGGAAGTAGGAGCTGGCTGCCCTGGGAGCCTGGATGGATTACCAGAGCTACTGCTGTCTGAACTCAAACTCACACAGACACACGTAGATACACACACACAAACACACAAGCATGCACATCCTCGTAGGCATGCATGGTGCTTGTATGTTTATGCTCGAGAGTCACAGTGCTTACAAAAAAAGTAGAGGTGTTTAGGACTATGTCAGAAGAGTACTTTTTTAGCTGTATCAGATACCAGACAGACTGCTTAATTTATTAGTCAAGTGCATCTGTTAGTGAATGGATAGTGCTAACATTAACATATAACTTGAGACGTCTACTTTGCTTAATTTCCGCCGCTTTCATGTTTGCTTTGTGTCGCTCTGCTGCCTTTTAGTGCTTAGAGTTTCGCACACCATTGTTCTTCAATCTGCAGGACAAAACATGTAACATAAGTACAATAAGCAAAATGAATGCATGGAGAATTAAAGTCAAGAAAGAGGGGTGGGAAAAAAAAGAACAGGGAAAAAAGAAGCGGATGGATATTGTAAGCTCAACTGGCTCTGGGAGGGCTCGGATTTTCATTGTGACGAGTCTGAATAGGAGTAGAGTATCCCTTTCCTTGCACAATGAGCGGCTCTGTTGAAACACAAAAGCATATGTTCCTCATTAGACCCTCCCATTGTCTCCATGTCGTAACTATGAGCCCGTCAGCTCACCCCAACAGACCCACACAGGTTCCCAGTGACTCGCAGAGTGGGGTGCCTGTGAAAGGTTGCAGGGTTTAGCGTGAGTTACGGATATGGCCAGAACACTCTCACTACGCACGATTATTTTCCGCAATTGCTTGACTTTTCACGATGTGCATATGGATAAGCTTTTAGTTAAAGCTTCCATGTTTTACAGGCATTTCTTTTACATCTGTTATTTTCTCATGCACATCATTACAGGCACCTGTGTTGCGGCCGCTGCTGGCAGAAACTGATTATTTCCAATTGAGTAGAACATAGTTGAGTGACATAAACCAAGTTTTGATTGTTGAATCAGGCATGTCTCATCTGTCTACAATTACAGTATGAAAACCAGCTAGCACTGCCACATTTCCGAGAGAAACAGTAGCATGGCCGAACCTTAAGAAACAGATTTGGAGTGAATCATTGATGGCGTTCATTCCCTGTAACATTTTCCCAGATGGTAAGAGGGGAAAGCGCACACAGCTAGCTGGCATCTAGCAAGACATTAACTGGCGTTCCCATGGATCTGGCATATCCAACGGAGTTTGGGAAACTTATCATTCCAAATGTGTCCTATTTTCCTGCGGTCAAGCCAGACATCTGTTTACCCTATTTTCTCTCAGAGTTTTGATACAGATTTTCAGACAGATTTTTGAAGAGGAAGGGTTCCTCTTAAAAAAAAGTTGGTTAGATATAGGCCCAACAGCTGTCACAAAGTTTCAGCACTGCTTGGTCTTTAAATATTTCAGCACTTACATTTGATGCCCTTGCATTATTCATAATTCTTTTTTGGATGAAGAAAGGCCTGTTTTTGTTGCATTTGGGTGAGTTTTTATGTGTTGTGATTCAAATTTCAACATCGTTTGGGAAAGTCAGTACATATTTTAGTCTATAAAAAAAAGCCTATTGTGTTTCAACAGTGGTCGCATACTTTTTTCCATACAGTTGGAGCTTACATTAAATACAAAAAATACAGTACATTTATCTAGTGACTAATTGTAGCACTTATGCCATGACCACATGGCTTTGCAGTTCAGTATAATCATCTCTCCTTTTTATAAATCCAGCAGTGCTACACATGTCACATTTATAAGTTAATGATGCCTTAAAGTAAGTGGGGGTGTAGGTTTATTCAGTCAGTAATTTGAGTCTTTAGAATTATAGTGATGAGGTACCCAATATCTGATTAGATGGTTTTCCCATTTACAGTGCATGTAGTGTATAGCCAAACATAACTCAATTTGCGATGACTCTCCTGGTCTGGAATCTGTCTTCACTCTCTTGCATATTGACTTTGTCTTCTCTTGTGTGAAAGATTAGATACATTGTTCAGGCTTACACATGGATTTTGTAATAAGACAGCACATGTTGTTGAAAGAGGAGAGAAAATGACTCATTCTGCATGTCAGGGTTCAAAGGTCACTTTTTACTCTGGGAAGCCGGGGCAATTTATGCAAGTGGAATCGAGACGAACGGAGAGAGAATGTGATATCAATGTGTACTCTACCCATATATGAATTTTGGATTTAATTCATGTTCATACAGTTTAACATCTTGTGTCAATTTACGCTGCCATTCACAAACGGATTCTGGACCAGAACTAAACATGTCAGCTCCATTTATTCCAGCGGCTACGGCACTCCCTTTCACTTCCTGTCACAAAGGTCAAAGAGCACTGACCTTTGGAGAGCAGCCCAGCCACTGAATAATTCATGACATTGACTTGTTTTTTCCCTTATTTTTCCCCTTGTCTCTTTTTTTGGTCAGCACACATGGTTGTGCTGTGGGAGGCTTTTATTCATTTAGCTCATTTATAAAGGCCTCACCGCACCTGTTCGTGTGTTAATGTGATTACATTTTGGCCTAATGTAAATTTTGCTTAGCTTTCCGTTATGTCCCTCATTAGTGAGCCTGTATTTTCTAAATGACTTTGCGTTATCGTTCATTTGTGGAACACCTACGAGGTCATTTCCCAGAGTGCACTTGACTTGTTGTCAAGTTGTTTACCAGAAACAAAAGACCGCAGCCTTAGAACGTCTCGCATGTGGTTCCCTCGGCCTTCTAAGAAACAAATCGGGAAATGTGTGTGCTCCCATCTGGTTTTTGCAAAACCGTGATTACCTCCAAAAGCTGAACAAATGCCAGTATTTATAAGGTCAGCCCTTTATGTGGAAATGTGATGTAAATGAGAATCAGCGAAAGGGGACATTAAACAAAATTAAATTCATTGTCTCCTTTAATGTCATTTACATTTTTGGCTAAGCCCTGGACTGTCAAAGAGGATTTCTAAAACCATTTTAATTGCACATCAGCATTGGAAAGGAGGGCGTGTTTTCACCGAGCGGCTGTCTTGATAACCTGCAAAGAGAAGTCTGTTTGTGAACTAAATGCCTTGTTTTCTCTGCATCTGTGGAGGGGCAATTAAGACGGTATTCAGTAGGTAGTGTTAATCTAGCATTGTGCTCCCACCATCCATAATGAAAATGATGCAGCGGGTAGGGTCACTGTTGTTGTGATAGAGCGTTGATTGCTGCAGGTGTTCCTTCTGGGTTTTATACATTATACCATTGAGCCGTGGGACCTGCAATGCAATGTTTTTTTAGGCTTCACAGTGAGTCATTTAAAGCTGTTAACGTGTGTAGGAAATGCTCTCTTTCTATGTTTACACACGCATGCAAACACCTGCACACAGCTTTTTTACACGGCTTAACAATATATCCATCCCAGCATTTTATTTATGGCTGTGTTTGGTGTAATTCATGTGACAGATGTGAGTTTTTGACACCCATTGAGAAATTGGAGAATAAACTGGCCAGCCCTGCCTAAATCGACGTGATGTTTGAGTGAAGCCTGTCTCCTCCCGAGCCAGAGTAGGAAGAGCAGGAAGTGTTGAGAGCAAAAGCTGTACTTGGCAGCTCTCCTTTGGCTTGCACTTGCTGAGAAATGAAACCCAGACCCTCTCTGCTGCACCAGAGCCAGAACGTCCTTCCCATTGCTCCAACATCCAGGATTGGGTAATACTGTTCACTAAGCAAAACATTACCTCAAATTATTCTCGCCCTGTTTTCTATTCCCTCCTCCCTCATGTCGGTTTTATCGCAGTTTGTAAATGTCAAGACACGTACAAAGACGCACAGTATAAATGATATTTTCCAAATTATGCTCACATGTTTGGGTTCACATGAGTGGCGGCTGAACGTAACGTGGTGCCTGACGCTCCCGAGGGACACCCACCTCACTAGGGTAGGATTCCCCAGTGGCATCAGCTAATGGCAAGACTTGACAACAGCAGAGAAGCCGGGGGTGTTGTGTTTTACTAGCGCTGAGCAGGGGTGATGACTTTAACATGTGTGCTCAGAAAGACTGAGATGTGTGTGTGTGTGTGTGTGTGTGTGTGTGTGTGTGTGTGTGTGTGTGTGTGTGTGTGTGTGTGTGTGTGTGTGTGCGTTTGCGTGTGCGTGTGTGCACGTGCGTTTCATGTGTGTCCCTGCGCATGCATACGTTTGCACGCATGTGTGCGTAATCGCGCACTTGTGTGTGTGTGTGCGCGTTCTGCTAAAGAGAGAGGTGTGCACTAAGAAAGAGTGGCGCGGGCCAACAGAGCGACGGATTCGGCTCCAGCTTGACGGCAGTGAAAGACGAAACATGGTTCCACATGTGTTGAGAAAGAGCAGTCCATCTGTCCATGGAGACAGCCCCTCCCCCCTTCACCACCCCCTTCTCTTTCCTCTCTCCTTCTCCTCTTCTCCTTCTCTTGCTCTCCTCTTCCCCCACTCTTTACTCCCCTGGTTCACTGCTGACAGAAACAAGGCCAGAGCCGGGGTGATGGGATGAATGCTGGGCCAAGAGCAACACTCACTGGTCGTTGTATACACACACAGTTACATACACACACACATGCACACACACACATGCACATGTTGAAAAGATATAGGAAAATGTTATCAACATTTTTTTCAGTCCATATGTTGTTAAAGTTTACTATCTTCAGTTGCATTCACTGACTTCTTTTAGCGCTGTGTTAATGTGATTTAAATCCGGCTGTGGAGCAATGGAAGTGATTTATTTTGATATTATGAAAGAAAACAATCTATTAAGATTTATTCACTTCTCCCCGACACACTGCTGCAATAAGCCACCATGGTGAAAATGTTACATTATTGAAATTAAATCTGAAGTAAATAAAACATGCCACTCTTTTTAAAATATTTAGCAGCTCTCTTTTATAATTAAACTTTGTGGCTGTTTTGAACACGTTGTTTGGTTTCTTAAAGCATTAATGACGCAAAGGCTTTGTCGAACAGCTCCTGATTCTGTGAATCACATTTAGGTCACTCAGACCAGTGTTATTTCAGCCATTTTTTTTGCTTTTGAAAAAAGGTCTCTTTTCTTTCTCTTGGCATGTTCTCACTCCCATTCAATCCTTATTAGGTTTCCCCTAATTGTCAAACAAACTGTTGGGTCAACCTCAGTCGTATCGGGCCGTAAAACAGCACATTAGGCCCTGGTGAGGGATATATGTGGTATTTCATCGGAGACGGAGTAATGCTGGGGTTTTATGGTTAAGTACCAGTTCACGCCCACGCCATTTGTTTCGCATTAGAGTGGAGGTTTTGTAAATCAGATCAATATGTGCGCTGAGATGTGATTCCTTGTCGGGATCTCCCGAGTCGTTCTTTCCTCAAGTATTTTTCTTAGGGGACTGGTTGTCGATGCACACTCCTCCGCTCCCCCTCCCCTCCCATTCTTCCCTTTTTCCCTACCTCTGTCAGTCCCCTCCCTCCATCGCCACCTCAATCTATTTCCATTTTCTGAATGTAGCAATTTGTAGTGTGACACAGACAAGATTAGGATGGGAAGCAGTCTGAAGATTTCATCGGACATGGTCCTGCTCCCGCTGGTGTGAGGTCACAGGACAAAGATGGGGGAATTCAGGGATAGGGTCATCAGTTACCTCGGGGAAACGAGCTGGTCTGCTGGCTGCTCTGTTGGCCCCAGGGGTGCCTGGGATGTATCGGAGGAGAAGCCCCTGAGAAAGAGCCCTGAACCAGTGTCATTTATTAAAAGTGACAAGTTATTTCTAACTATAGCTCTGTTTTTATTGTTTTACAATGCTGCCATTTGGAACAGTGCCCCTCTCTTCAGGAATCACAAACAAGTGATGAATGAACGGGGTGACCTGCTTTTTAAACATATACACACATGCTCCATGCACTTTGGCCACACATGTGCGCTGTTCAAATTATGTTATGTGTTTTTTTGCGGTGCTCAAATAAAACAAATGTGCGGCTTTAATAAAGATCGACTGCTTGATAAGTGTAATGAAAATATTTCAACATGCACTGGTTTTCTCCAGGACATTTGTTCAGTAAATTAATAACAGCTTACAGTATGAATCTCAAGCTGACCTCGACATAATCAGTACCAGAAGTTCCACAGAACATGACCACACTGTGTTGTGTGTGTGTTAGTGTGTGTTTTGTGTGTGCACAGAGTAGAGCTTCAGCTTCTATTTTAGAGGTTGACTCTGGTGCACTTCTTTTTTTATTCTGGAGTTTCCTTATTTAAAAAAACACAACATTCTCGCTAATGATGAAGTATTTATTCCATGTTTGACCAGTTCTCCTTATTTAGGGTCACTGAGGTACTCTGCTCCCCCTTTTTGTTTTACTGCCTGCCCCAACTGCGTTAATGATATATGACAGAAATTTCCTTGAGCTGGTTCAGTGGCAAGAAAGGTCCTGGCTAGTCTATATCAATCCATCTGACTTATGTTCCCATGTCTTGAATTACCGCTTGATGGAAACCTGCTGCGGGCTTCTCTTGCCAATTGAAATCAGATCTCCTCCACAGCCTGGTGTGATATTGATCCATATTCAACACCCAGGCAGCCGATCGATCAGTATTGATTTACAATAAAAAACACTCCTCTGCTTGTTCAGCACTGCGATCGATACTTTAAAGCAAAGGGGGAAAACATATTTTAAAAGAAAATAAATGGGATTGTGCTTTTTACCATGCGGTGACCAGCTGGAATATATAAAAATGTTAGGAGATGTTTTATTTTCATTAGAGGAGTTTGAATTTAAGTGACCAAACCTTGAACACATCGGCAACCAGTAACCACGTCTGCATTGAGCAATGATCCTGTCCCGCCATGTGAGACAAACCAATAAAAATGGTTTAACGGGATGACACTTCTATAAGGACTCATTTATTGAAGGAGGTGTGTCTGTTTCTGAATTAGTGGCACATCTACACTGCAATGGGGAGTGCTAAACCTGTCATATCAAATCTATCAGAAAATTGAAACAGAATGCGAAAAGTGGTGGATCAAGCCCGAGCACTTTAGCTTGATTTTGGTGTGTTAACAGGATGACATGATTTCCTGTGGTTTTGATATTAATTTGTCTTGGTATTTATCCCGCACACACACACACATGCCGGGCCTCTGCCTCCCACGCGGCCATCATTAGGGCCCGGTACAAACTGGAACAGACGTAGGCGACCCAGTCAGCTCTAGTCCAGATCCACTTTCCTCCCTGTCACATCTTAGTCCTAATCTCTCGGACTTCCTCCCCTCTGCCAAATAACCGTTCCCATCCAGCAGGTCCCAGCATTGGCCCAGGCTGCTAACATCTGAAAGTTATTATCCCCAATCTCTGACATCCAGGAGTTTACAGTTATATAATGATGGGGAAAACCACATGTCCCCAGAGGCAGAGAACATTTTTGAGATGCCTCCCCATCTGTTTTGGGGGAGCTGCCCATTTCGGGGCCAAACTCAGAATGTCAGGCAGGTTTTTTTTCGGTAATTTTTATTTTCTACCACTGGAACAGGCCAGTCTGGGAATCATTATATGGGGTGATAAAGCAAATCCAATTGGGTCAGGTTCCCCACCACACAGCGCTGGTGGCACCAGCCCTCCCTGCCTCACTGCTCGTCCCTGACTGTGTAAGTGGTGGTTGTTTGTTTGTCCTAGAGAGGCTGGGCTGGGGGACTAATGCAAGCCCGGGGGCCAGCCAGGTCGGAGGCGACGGTAAACCCGAGCCGCCTGGTGCAGCAGTGCTCCCTCGCTGCTGGCTCGGCCTTGTTTGGACTGCAGCTCCAGTTTGCTTTCTTAGAGGGAAGCTGAGCCTCCGTAATCATTGAGCCTTTCGCTCGGGTGGGGAACGCAGCCGAGACCAGAGGGAGTGATGACATAGGTCCGCTGAGGCTTGGCCCGGTCCACCCCTGCTGCTCTTAGCATATTTATTTTCTCTTCTCATTGTAAGGTTTAAGTCACACCATATTATGTTCGGACCTTATGCACGTGCATAGGCACTCCGATGTGATGAGGTGCACGGCGTACAGCTGTAGGCTTTGTTTTTACTAATAACGCCGGGGATTAGTGACTCGCTGACCTCAGTGTAATCTTTATTAGTCTGTAAACTATATACTCTAGTGATGAAGCCGCTGTACCTGAAGTGAGAGCGGTGACACAGAGTGAGACATGCCGTGCGGGACAAGGGGGAAACTAACCAAATGACATGCTATTATTCAATCAGTGTGTACCCGATTATGTTATGAGTTGATGAATCTATGTTTCTGTTAAAGTGTTGCAAAATCGTACAGATTTGGATAATTTAAGGCTAACCATCTTGCCCCCCTGGGCACTCCTCAAAAATGTTTTATTCAACATCACCACTCTGTTCTGTTTTGTTACGTTATTGAAATGGGTTGTCGATTCGAATAGAGTCAACCTGGTGGGCCAATCTCATTGTAGCCAGTGGAGAGTGAAAGCCATCTCAGCAGCATAGCCTCACCAGAACACACACAGAGATTGGACGAGGGGGGCAGTGAGAGCGAGAGTGCCTTCTCCAGATGGAGATCCCAGATATGGGGGAAAATGTCCGGGCCATTTTCCAGGGTTTCCATAATGGGAATCTACCCCGTGCTTGCTTATTAAGTTGTGCACACAAGGAGGAGTGAGGAGAGAGATGGAGAGCAGAGGAGATAAGGGCAGGCGAGGCGAGAGATGGACAACCTGTACGGCGTCACCTCTCTGTTGTAAGTGTCAAGCAGACCCTGTCGGAGAAATCACAGGTCATGTGGATAGATGATTGTCAAAGCGCCACGTTGATATAAGGGCTTTCTTTTTTTATTTGAGCCACGGAGGCACATGATAAGATTTGTTTTTGTTTTCTGTTGGAGAGGGAGAAAGTATGGCGTTCAGGTCAGGAAGGTCGACTCTGGGGGTCACAGAGTCACAGCCTTTTTGGTACCTGAGTAACCTCACACGGCTAAGCCATTTCTCAGGCTCCCTGAAATGATGGTGGGGTGTGGAGAGGAGGGGGTTGGTTGACGGGGGTGGGCAGGAGAGTGATCTATCAGCGGCAGCGGCAGACATGCAGACAGAATGGCAGCTACTGCAGCTAAACAGAGTGAGACAGATAGGCAGAAGTCTCTCATACGTAACACCAGGAGCTTTAAGACGACAGCGCTGAGTGTTATGGATGCTTGACATTGACCCCTTATACAGACATAGAGTATTTATCAAGGTTGTAGTAGAATAGTGTATTTGTTTGTAAATTATTTAGTTCACTATAGGTGAGATGTTACTCTCCTCGCTTGCCATTTTCGTGAAATAAGAACAATGTGTTATTATTCTGCCTTTTGCTCGACTTGTTAGATGTTTTCGACAAGACTTGGAATTAAGGTGATCATATTTTGAAAACTGTCAGCTCTATCAATTCAAATCTACTTTAAAAAGCGGAGAGGAAAAAAGCTCTGAAGCTTACATTTGTCTCGAAGAGAAATATTTGTGTACAGATAGGCCTGTCATTCTGTGAAACAACATTCATGATTCTTTTATTGGTGCTCAGCCATCACCCCCTCTCTTCCTCTGTGGAAAAAAGGGTTAGTCTACAAAGTGGCTTTTTGCCGTTTGAGAGAAGTAAACTTCATCAGGTCGACGGTGAGGTGTGCTTCACATGTCACTCAGTCGAGCTCCCTCCTAATGAAATGCTGCATACAGATTTCTGCCTGCGGGCTCCGGGGGATAAGACCGTGGTAACAGAATGAAACAAACCCCTTCCCATTCCCTTCACTCTCACACACTCAAACACGCACAAAAACATACACAGACAAACACACATTCATCCAGCAGCACACACACACACACACACACACACACACACATTTGCTGGAGAGCATCCATGTGAGGAGATCCAAATCTGCAATTTATTCAAATATTGATATTTCTACTTGTCAGGAGAAAGGTGCCTTGAAATTTCCTCTGAGTACTCCTGTCAAAAAAATAGCAGGAAATATGTCAGATAATTCATAAATGGAGTTCAGCGCTGCAAAGTCAGTTGGGAACAGCAAAAAATATATATGCTTGTCAATGAAGAATAGGAGCAATATTACAGAGCCTGCTGCTCATTCTTCCATCATGTCAAGCAAACAGCTTTTGCAGGCACATAAGTGTATGTATCAGTCCGTGTGTATATTTGTGTATGTGCGTGTATATTTGTATATGTCCCCGTGTATGTACATGTGTATGTATATTTATGCATGTGAATGTGTGTGTGCTTTGGCTATGTTGTGACTCCTACTTAGATGTGTTTGTTATCTTTCTCCATCAAGACACCCCATTTCCCATCTCGAGGCAGCCAATGGGAATGTGTCTTTTTTTGCAAAGGTCCGTAACCGGACGCTGGCCTCCATGTGGTTTGAATTAGGGCCCCTGAAACTGTGAAGGACGCCTCGAATGACGTGAGGCACTTGCAGACCAAATTCCATTCTGCTGAATGGTGGAGAAAAGAGCTCTCCGGAATCCTCAGAGATTTTTTGGCCCAGGCCCGCCAGCGATTAAAACAGGGCGGAAACCAATAACTCAATGAATAATGGGGCAACGTCCCATGAAATCTCTCACTGCTCTGTCACACCCTCATTCAAACCCAAATCAACTCAAACTCTGCTGATTAGTCTTTTTTCCAAAGAGAAAAAAAGAAGAAAAAATCGGACAAAAGTCTTGTTCTTTCCTCCCTTTTTATTGAACATAACTTTCAACACTCTGAGGAAATAGGCCCTCTCTCCCCTGCTTCCTCCCGGTCTCAGTTACCTCCATTTTGACAAAGTGTGAGCTTCCCGATGATGCATCGCTTGACCATGTTGTGCCAAGGCAAGACAGAATAGGACTCCACGTATCTCCTGCGGTCATGTGATGCCATAGTTCATAGCAGTTGATGAGATGCAGTTTGGCACAGCTTGGGACCCATCTGGGAGATGCAGATACGCAGACAGGAGAAGTATTTTACAGCAATGCATCTGCGCGCTTGAAGAGCTATTTAGCATATGCTGCTATACGAGAGAATTTGCTTTGCTGTTGCCAGCTGCAGATTAGTCTTCATTTCTCCAAAATCCGACAGAACAGCTGATGCATAGTCGTAGTTGGCTAGCATCGTGCAAATTAACGTTTTATGTTAATGCAGTATGTTATTTCATATTTTACTGAATTACTTCTGCATTACTTTGAAATATTCTGTTAAAATAACACAAGAAAAACAAACTCTGTTTCCAGTTGTTTTGTATCAACAATGTCAAGCAGTGCAGTAATGCTGCTGCCAGCACTGGCCGGTTTGTTTCTGTTAGCTCTAGCAGAAGTCAAAGCCCATGCTGCTGCTCTAACTCAAGTGGCTGATATGTTAGGCCATCTAGGGCATGGCAGGCGGTTGACAGTCCATGCAGCCTGTCTACCCACAGGACATCTCCACACAGTGTGTCCACAGTGGGGCCAGTGCTGTCATCTGGGCCCACTATGGACCACTGCTCTGCTGACAGTGAGAGGGTAAACGTTTACCACCTCAATCCCCCATTAACTCAGTAAAGGCGCTTCGATCCTCTGTGAAAATAATGATATTGATTGGAGCTTGGCTCTACAAACGAAATGGTTGCAACTAAAAGAGGGATGGGCCCCTGCATTAGAATATGGGATTTTCGAGGATAAAAGAGTGTTTGGATCTTGTTATATTTTTCCTCTCCTCCATCTCCCTCTAGCTTTCCCCCACCTCCTTGTCTCCTCTCTTTCTGCATTTGTATGTGTGCGTATGTATTGTGAGAGCCTGCGTGTCTCCTAAGATTACCCTCCGCTATCCCCGCAATCAAACAACAAATGACAACATCATTGCTCAGGCCTTTCAAAATACGACACAAAAAGTGTGTTGTAGCTACATTAACTTGCAACAACCCCCTAATAGACCCTTGTGGGTTTTGTATCACTCCCCCTCTCTCTCCTCTCTTCTCTCTGCAAGGCTGTCACATATCCACCCCCCTCACAGTGCGAGCCTCCGAGCCTCGGTGGAGATCAGGAGCTCCCTGTCGGAGGTGCTTTGTCACGTAGCCCAGGGAGCGTGGAACTCACCCAGAGCTGTTGAACAAACACAAGCACAGGGGCTGTCAATAGCAGCTCCGCAAACTAATTGCCTGTCAAATGAACCACCCTCGTTAAGCTGCCCTCACACACACACAGTCGTGCGTGCACTGTGACATTCATACGCTCACACACACACACAGGCACACACACCCACACACGAAGCCGATTTGATTCAAAGAGTAGTGATACCTTGTTAGAAGAAAAGACACACGAGTGGCACTTCTCTGTTCACCGCCTTGTTTCTGCAATCGTTACCGGCGTGTGTAGTGCAGTCACCGTGAGATTCCCATTTTGTTATATTATGAGGGGCAACATAGCATTCTATGGTATATCTGATGTAATCCAAACACATCCCACACGCCCTACAGTGTATCAGCTGGCGTAATATTTCAGTTTTTAAAAACACTCATTAGATGGTAGCAGAGCTCCATACGCCAAATGTTATTGTTTTTGTGTTTGTTTTGCTTTTTTTTTTCTGTAGTCATTAGGCGGTAGCAGTGGAGTGCCCAGCGCCTTGTCTGGGTGCCTGTAACAGTGCTGTCGGATTGACACAGCTGGGGAGAGCAGCTTGAGGCTGCACGCTCAGGAATACACAGGGGTGTTCAAAGCCCCTCTCTGAATCCTGATCAGAGCGCTGCCCCGGCCAACTGATGGCCTATTAAATATACATGCGCAGAGGTCAGAGCTGGAGGTCCCGGCTTCCTCCCAGCCATGTGCACTTAAGCGGAAGGGCTGGGCAACAATAAAACCTCCTCTCGCTCCAGCGAGCTCTCCCCTGACACCCTCACCTCCAGTGTGTACGTCAAGTACAGTGCTCACCTAGCGCTATATTACAACTGCCTTTGTGAAAAGGCCAAATGATGCATTTTTTACATGGTTATTATATATTTATATTCAATAACACCAAGGACCACTCTTGCGTCTGTCTGTCTCCCGTTTCTTTCCTATTGTCACTGATAAATAGCCTTGCTCGATACACGGGTACACAGAGTTTGAAGTGAGTTCACATCCCTCGCCTTTGTAGTTCGCCTGAGATTGAGACAAGAAGGTAGAGGGAAGAGCCCCATAATGGCCAGTCATGATTAACATATTCAGAGTGACACTCTCTCTGTGTTCCTTCGTTAAGCCCGGTCTGTCTGACTAATGAAGTGGAGCGGCAGTTTATCAATTAACCCAGCACTGAGCCATTTGTGCTGGGGATAACACTCGCACTGGGTGTCACGGTGATCCAGTTTGGTGGCCTTTAACCTCTGCAAGTGTCCAACAAGGCAAGACTGTGTGACAATGACAGCAAGACACACAAGTCCACCAGTGGAAATCCGCTAAACAGGATTTGCGCCTGCTGCTCGTCGGCGAAATGCTGAGAAAAGGGTTTCGATTGATTGGGTAATAGGATCATGAAAAAAGAATCTCTACAAACTAACATTGGGGGTTTTCAGCATTCTCAGACTTGGCATAGATCATAGCAAACAACTTAGTGCTGTCTCTATTAAAACAAGCCCTCCCCTGCCATTATCTTTCCCCCCACTGCTCCTTCCTCCATTTCACATTGTTTGTGTTCATTAAGACATGGGCGACCTGCCTTATCCACACATCAGACCTAGCTCTCAAGAGTAATTGCGATGGTCTCGCAGAGGATAATGTGGTTTAAACTCAGTATAGCCTGTCTATTAGGAGAGACATGATGGCAACCACAAATAATAAAGAACTATTTATTCCTCTCTCTGTGACGCTAACTAGGTAACATATCAAGCCAGCCCCACTAAGGGTCTCTCTTACTGTCAGATATGGCACCCTTCATCCATTCCCAATGGCCCTTGCCTCGACATCTCTTCTCTTCATTTTCTACATGAGCTTGGTCATAAATGCACACACACCTCATATATATTTGATGGTTAATATTTATCCTCGCTAGGGAAGTGCACTTTACATGTGGTAACATACGATTACCTGCAATTCTTATAGCAAAGAAACAAAATCGATATGGATATATAATTCATGACGGAGGGGCTATCAGTTTTTATGGCTCTCTATCCAGGCTCATTAAAGTTTTATCGTAATTGACTGCAAGCAAGAGTTTTTAAGGCATGTTTCTCCCTCACTTTCTACCTTAAATAATTAAGTAAAGTTTAATTGGTTGTGTTTTGAAGCACCTAGTGGATGATAGGAGTCTCCCACATTCAAAACCATCAATTATAGAGCGATATGTTATGCATTAACCTGTCAGTTTGTTCATTTGTTAAGGCAGGAAAGTATGGTCCCATCCCCCAAATCACAGCCTGAAATCGAATAAATGGCCGAGCCCTTCAGAAAATTCCTTTTCATGTCTTTCATTGCTGTGTTAATGTAGTGACATGACGCTGTCACTCAGATTGCTCCCATCCACCGCCAGCCCCGAATCGACTCCGCTGATTGGTGGTCAACTTGTTCTCTTGAAGGGAGATTGACAGACGGAAAATTGCACTCTCAGATTTCACCCTTCATTCGTTGCAGTTGTTCTTCCACTCGTCAACTCTCCGCCATGCCTGAGACAGACAGAGGCTTTATCCATTAGCTGTTGGCTTGGCGGGTGGGTGGGCAGATTGAGGCTGGATGGAGGAGGAGATGGGGGTGGGAAGACAATCCTACATTTGAGCACTCTGAGGGAAAATCAATCATGTCATCATAAGTGAGAAGTATGGATGAATTTCATCAGCTGGTTCCTGTCCTGTTCACGCCGCTGGCTTCCTGACTGGCCTGTCCCTCTGATTGGCATCCTCAATGACCCTTAAATCCGAAAAGAGAGGAGATTTTGAAAACACTATAATAAGAGAAATCGGACAGTAGTTTCAGGGTCACATTTCCCACTTTTCCTGCTGCTGCACTGTGGGAAACCTCAAGTGGTTTCTCTTGACAAAGTGGTAATAGATTTACAATATGATGTTGTGCCAAACCAGCATTAGGCAGTTTTGTAAGAAAATGTTTCTCAACAATTTTCCGTCTACAGCAGATATGATGAAGTGTTATAAAGGGCAGCAGCACTCTGCCACTGAACATTTTTTTTAATAATTTCCCCTATCATCTCACAAGGTCACCGAGGAGCACTAAAAGCATCAGAGGTATAGGGTGTGAAGCAATCAAAAATGGATGAAAGTGAAGACATGGAAATCACAGATGAGAAATTGACAGCCGTTTACAGCCTTGTTGTTGATGTGAGTGACGGAGCGAGGGAGAAAGTGAGAGGGAATGAGTGAGGAGAGTGAAAAAGGCAGAGTTAAAGTGGTGATAAATTTAATGGAAAAATCAAATACAAAACAAATTCATTCCTCTAAACTTGATGCTTCAGTCGTTCTTTTCTTGGCCTGTGCTAAGCCTTAGAATAAACTGTCACTCCTTATCGATCGCATCTGAATTGTTACCGAGATTTCTGAAAAGTAGTCTTGACACACACCCGGCGAATAGTAATCTTACGAGATGAGAACATCCAGACTGAACAGCTAACACCCCTGACTTAAAATAAAAGAGGCTTTTCTTTCCTCCCTTTTTCAAATCCAAGCTAATACACCATGGTGAATTACAAATTCAGTGATAAATATGTTGCTGTGAAAGATGTGCCCTTGTTGGATTTTATTGTTTTTGCTGGTAACTGTGTATGAATGGGAGGTGGAGTTGAGGNGGGGGGGGCAGCTTAGTATTTTGTCATGGGGAATGTTTATAAACAGCAGCTGAGCATGAAATGTTTGTACACGATTTGTATGCCATTTGTGATGGAGATGACATGATCGAAAAATCAATTCACTTCACGTTTGATTTCCAGCGAGCGGTTAAATGAGTGCTGTCGACAGCACCGACTGAAATTCATGTATCATGGTATGGTTCATTATATTCCGATGGTGTATTAATTATGGCTATAGATAGAGAGCTCTGCTGTGAGCGGTAGCCTAGCTGCTGTGTGCCAGGGGGAGCTAGCCTGAGGAGGAAAGCTCTCCTTGTATCCACTCATCCCTCAGCTGACAGGCTTGCTCCAGGAGAAAAGGATTTCTCCGGATTGAGTGCCATTTTCTCTTCTTTAACAAGGAAATTAGTGTGTAAAGGAGATCTGTCAGGATAAAGTGCAGCTTGACTGCTGCTGCCCTCCCCTCCTCTCCGTCTTTCTTTCCCGCCCTTCCCTCCTTTCCTCATCCTGTAACTCGCTCTCCTCCTCTCTTGCTTTCCTCTCCCTTTCGTTCCCTTCTCCCCCACTCAATGGCTCCCTCAGGGGATCTTCTTTGAGCATTAGCAGAACACATCCAATGTCCCAGCTACATGATTTCATGATATGATTTGTACCGGGGATTTGCAATAATCCGCAAATAAAGTTGAAAGTGAATGACTCTCAATAAGAGACGCAGACAAGCAAGACCAAACCTTTTAAGATTTTCTTTATCTTTAATGGCATGAAAAATGAATTTGTTTTGCATTAGATCACAACAATTTAGCAATGGCCTGAGTATGTTGTTTTGTCTTTGGGTTTTATGATCATGATTAATTCCTGCACAGGAACCTCGCTGATATACATAATGCATCATTTGCTCATTTAAATGTTCAGTTCCTCTGCAGTTGCAGAGAGCTTGGTAGCTCATTACCCATTACCCATGTGTGCCTGGGCTTTGGAGCCAGATATTCACTTGTAGTCAAATATACAGTATCAGCTGCTTTAGCAGGATATCACAAATTGACAATGGAATTAAACTCAGGTGTCATCTCCACCACTCCACCTTCATCCACCTCATGTTAGTTAGTCCCTTTATTTTGCTCCACCATTAGTGAGAACTAACTTTTCACCTCAACTAGACAGACAGGGATGAGACCTGCTGGCACATTTTAATAAGTCTGCTTCAAAGGTGTTGGGTGAGGATAGAAAATCAAAACATCCCAGGTTAATTTGAAATGTACTCTGCATCTGTGATGGGAAACAGCCTCACAGGTAAGTAAGGGAGACAATTAGGGAATATCCGTAAGTGCAGGAGCTGCATACTAAAAAACGCAAATCACTATTTCCCCATCTGGCCCCTACTGTGCCGAGAACTGCAGCTGAGGTCCGATTTCACCCGTCAATCACGGCCGCTTCGCTGTGGGGTGTGTGTCCTGGTGAGAGAGCCTACCCCCAAGTCATTAGCACACACAGTCAAACTGTACTGAGAACTGCCCTGCACCGCTCCGCTCTGCACCACGGTTTAAATATCCCCAGCCTGTGACAGGATCAGTTTAGCGATCTGTAGGATTGATCTCCTCTTTAAAGTTTTGCCTGAGGCGACTCTAATTGGGAACGAGGCTGCCTCCCACTCCCCTCACTCCCTTAACTGTCAGTCTTGGCTTTGTTTACTGAGGACATGCCCAAACCTATTTACTCAATAATGAGGAGACGTGGTGGGGATGCTGCTGATCACATTGAGGCCCCCAGCGGGACTTCTGCATGCTGGGAAGGGCGGGAACATCATTTTAGACTTTTTAAGATAGTGAAAGTTAGCCTACGCCATCAATATGATGTAGAGCAGTGAATATGTGTCCTCCTTATTTTCTCATATGGATCTCCTTTATTTGCAGAACACTTGTCAACCTTTGGGAATTCTTTGTTTTCTAACCCTGTCATATCATTAGCTAAAATAGAACAGCGTTTAAAAGACAAAGCACACAAGTCGTACCATGTTACGCTTGTAAAACACCCTCCATATGCTTTAAGCCATCTATAAAGAATGAAAGCAGCCTGAGAGCCCACTCCAAACATTGAGGTATCGCCAGTGTCTTGCTGTGGAGTGGACTATTCATGACTGGAGGGCTTTGGCCTATTGGGCCATTTCCTTTTTCTCTCATAGTGCATTCCTCAGATTCCCACTCTCATTTAGGTTGTTTTCATTTGCACGGACTGACAAAGCCTTTGGTGTGGATAGCAAGGCTATAGAGTCCATTGATGCCCATTGGGATTATGAATGATGAAGTGGAGAAGCGGCCGCTATCAGAGGGACACAACACTGCTCTTAATAGAAAAGCATTTAGAAAGGCAGCAGGGAGGGGGTGTTGGTGCTGGGGGCTTTCTGACACTCGACTGATAAGAGGCAGCTCTTCAGAGGTGGTAGTGTGTACAATGAAACACGCTGATGGGGATACAATGACACACATGTTGCGTCTGACAGGCGGTGATTTAGACGTGGGGTAGAAAGAAAAAAAAACCTGGACCACACAACAGAGAGTTTCATGACGCTATATTCTCGCTACAGAATTTTCTTGTAAAGCAGCCTGTGCATGTTTCGACTTATTGGTCTGATTTGCGGGAAAATGCATTGTCATTACTCATATCCGGCCGTGACAGATTGGAGAGGAGCTGGGAAAGGGAGAGAGAGGAGTTGGTAGTGTAGTGGCACGGGAGTGAAAGAGAGATATGCAGAACGGGAGAGCTGTCAGTTTGAGGAATGAGCCTGATAAGAGGAAGGGACTCGGCAGATGGGCAGAAAAAACCGGCAGCACACTTCTCAATTAAACATGTAAATACCAAAAGCAGGCAGCGACGGAGATGAGAAAGTTAAATAAACACAGCACCGTGCTGTGATTACAAGCTCAAAACACCACCACCTTTGCCACTTTTTTTCTTTTAGTTCCTGCAACTCCACGGAAGTCTTTAATCCAGCTAAACTTCTGCTTCAACACATTATATATTACCTTGTTCTTGTTCTTGTTTTCATCATCTCCTGTGGCTAAATTGATTCATGCAGAGTCAGATTCTTTAGGAAGTTGCATGCCCACCAGGAAATTTTGATATAGATCTAATTGAGCTATTCATCCATTCACTTTGTCCTTTGTTAGAATTTCTCTATTGTAATATTTGTTATAATAATTGTTGTCCATCATTTTTACATACGTGCCCCCCCTCAACGTGCACCCTGCTGTGAACTACAGGGAGTATCTTAAATACTTCTGTAGGCAGTGTCCCTGACATTAATAACAATGAGCTTGGCATAACCACAGTACATTCTTAGGGAAGATTCACAGTTTGACATTCAGCCCAGATGCTATCGTGGAGCCTCAGTGTTTAAAACCGCAGAGAAGACAGACATCTGTCACTTGTTACCTTTGAAGTGAATAAGAGAGGGACGCAGAAAAACACAGTGGACAAAAGGCCATTCTGACCACAGACCCTCAGTGTTTACAAACGGAAAGGGAGAGTGACAGGAGAAACTCAAGATGAATGGATCACTGCTGTTGATCTCTCCTTCTCATTCCATGTGCTAAGTTATTCCGTGGCTGCTACCCCAGTGGGGGGTGGAGGGAAACAGGAAGTTGAGAGAGGCAGGCAGAACGCCTCAAGGACTCTGGAGGAGCAGAGCACCGCAGCCTGCATGGGAAAAAAAAACGTACTGTACACTTCTCTAACCTGAGGTATCAAACATTACAAATGTGAACATAATTCACCTTTTAATGAGCAGATGATGCTATATTAAGGCAATATTTGCAATAGTGTTGATTTGCCATGTTGAAATAACAGGATCTGTTGCGTTAGCTGTTATTTTCTGTAGAGTGTGGATTTAAGAATAAGTGTATTTTGATATAATTATTAGAACAATGGCCGCATTCATTTGTCGTCTGTCATGTCTCCTCAGACCTGTTTCTATTTCAGGTTGCACGTCAAGTGAGAGCAGCTATATCTGGCTGGCAATTAAGCTGGTCCTGCCTCCCCTTGATGCTTGATTAGTCCGATTGATGGAGGAGGCCATATGTGGCGGTGTCAAAACTTGGCAGCCAGGCTCCATCCTCTCAAATGAGAGGCAGGCAATAAAGAGGCAGGCTGCCCAGAGTGGGTGCACGTATGTGAGGCCTGCAGCGCCATGATTCGGGCCCCCTGATATGTAGAATTTTCTCTGGGGGTCTTTCGGGCCACTGACCACTCCAGCCAAGTTCTGGTCGGGGCAGAGGTGGCCACCGGCTAGGGGTGTCACTGTACCGAGCCCTCTGGGGCACAAGCTCCAGGCAAAGCGTGGGGGAGTGTGTGGTGGTGGAAGGGGGGGTGGGATGTGTGGCGTGGTGGAAGGAAGGGGGCCGGTGAGTGGTAGATGGGGTGGTGGGATTAGGTTTAGAAGCTGAAAGATATGGCCCCCTTCCCAATCTCGCTCGGAGACAACAAAAAAGGGTCGAAACTGCGTCTGGGGGGAGTGGTAGATGGGGGGGTTGGGAGGTTTAGAAAGCTGAAAGATATGGCCCCCTTCCCAATCTCGCTCGGAGACAACAAAAAGGGAATGCTTGAGAAGGGGAAGCAGCGGGAGGAGAGCACAAAGACAAAGGCGCGGGCAAGGTCAGTCTAGCTAATGGGCCTGAGCCGTAGGCTGCCTGGGGCTAGGCACACTTCTGTTCTCTCTCACACACTGGGCCTTCAAAGACCCTTCAGTCCACCCCTCTCCTCTCTTCCTCCATCTCTTCCACTCCTCTTTTACTCTTTTCCCCACTTCCACTGGTGACACTTCCTCCCTTCAAAAGACTCTGCACAGGTGCCTTAAAGAAACCTTTTCTACAAACACCTCCAAAATACTTCCTTGTTACTCACTCACATCAACAATTGTGATGAATGATCCAAACAGAAACTATTTCCACACTTCCAAAAAGAGAGATATTTGGATGGAGAATTCTTCAGCTGTATTTGCTGTCAATCAACCGTCATTAGGTCCAAGGTGGGTTCCCTGGAAGTGCTAAGAGGAACTGTTGGAAATGAGGAGGAGGTGGAGTGTTGTTGTCAGGTTGGCTGGCTGGCGTTGCTTGGCTCCACTCGAGGGCTCCTTTAATGTGCAGCGGAGTAGAATAAGTGAGTGGCTGTGGGCACCAGCTGAGCTCACTCTCGTCTTCGCCTGGTAGCTGAGGGGTGAGCCGCTGCCACCTGACACTGGGCACACGGCTCAGGGCTCCTCTTGGCAACGTGGCACAGCACACATGTCCCCTCATTTGGATGGAGATTCAGACACAACACACAAAAGCTTTACCCCCCAGTCCTCCTCCCCCTCCTCCTCCTCCTCCTCCTCCTCCTCCCTCACTCTTTTTCCCCTCCTGTTTTTTTCTCTCCTTCCTTTACTTTTTGACGGGATCATAATAATCTGGGTATCTTCTTGATCATGCCCCATGTTTTTTTCTTCTCCGTTCTCCCTCATCTTCTTGGAGACGAGTTTGAAATTGCCTGCGTCAGGACTTTGCTAATTAAAGTCATACTTTCAAAAATGCCATAATAACTGTTAATTAGCTTGATGCTATTTTCAGCATAATTTGCTAATTAGTGGAAAACCTGTACAGCGTTTCTCTCTAATTACAGTATGGCTCCGCACGGCGCATCTGTGCCTTGACTCCAAATGATACCATTACAAAGTCCCGTATTACGCATTCTCTCAAAACAGTTAATTGCCTCCACAGATAGTGAGATACTTCAGTCAGCTGATTTTTTATGGTAATAAATGGACAGGCACAGACACAAACCTCCCTGGTTCATATTTATGAAATATGAAAAAGGAAAACAAGCTCCTTATGAGATGCATGGGGTTAGTGTTGGAATATAATCTGACTGGCTCTGTGATGATTTTGTGTGCTCATGCGTTGAGTTGCCGATACTTTTAATGAAGTTTCATTTATTCTATGTTATAACCTTTGAGCGAGTTAGTCATTACGTTGTAATTAAAGCGAAAGATGTAGACAGAAACGACATCAACCTTATAAAATGTTAAGGCAAAGATCTGACAAAGTGTGCTTTCGGAGGTGGCTGTCATGTAAATACAACTAGCAACATAATGTGGCCATGCCATCGCTTATTACTGAGACGGTAACTACCTTGTCGCTCCAACAGCTATTTTTTTATGTAGTGTAGCAAGGGGAGAGAATTATGGACATGACCACAGGTTGACCCTAATACATGTGTATACTAGACACAAATTATGGCTCATTAAGTGTGGTGAGAAGCGTGATTGGCATGACCTGTGACCTCAGAACGTCAGCTGTGCCCATCCTCCGCTTTGCCCCGCTTTTGACAGCCACCAGTCTGACAGGGCTAGCATCGGCGCCGGCTAATTAATGCACCACTTCAGAGACCCTTTCATTTATGGCTTCTGAAAGGCATTATTAAATTAATTAAACCACCAAGAGTTAGTCATTATGAAATCAGGAGGTTTACATGGATGACAGCGTTTATGAATTAAACATCCCCAAAGTTCCTCGCAGGAGATACCCCGAGCTGCGTGTGGGT
Source organism: Notothenia coriiceps (assembly GCF_000735185.1). NCBI lineage: Eukaryota > Metazoa > Chordata > Actinopteri > Perciformes > Nototheniidae > Notothenia > Notothenia coriiceps. The sequence goes on along the minus strand of NW_011358926.1, from coordinate 215,790 downwards.
ACCTAGCGCGACAGATGTTTGCCCCCCCCCTTCCTCAAGCTAACCTGTATTGCAAGCGATTTAGGTCTCATTTGGGGGTTTGAAAACTGAAAGCTGGAGAGAAAGAGGTTCAGGGTAGCTAATGAGCAGAGAAAGAGAGGGGAAAAGGAGGTCACTAGCTCTGTTCATCTGTAGACAGTACAGATGGTTCTTTTTTATACGATACAACAATGGCGTACATCAATTTGTTGATCGCTAATAGATAGCTACTCTCTGATGAATTGCAGACTGGGATCAGTTGTCTGTGGGTTTTAGCTGAGAACTCTACATTTATAGCCTGGAAACATTTACAAAAGCTGTGTGCTGTTTTTAACTCATCATGTGATGTGAAAACTACAAATGGTTCACAAGATAAATCCCATAAACTTGGGCTTAGCTGGAGAGCAGAGGGCAGAGATGAGTAGCTCACTCAGGAGCCTTGACGATAGACTCCTTTTCATCTGCGGACTGAGATTCACAGATTATCTCAAGAGGCTCTCTATCTCTGTCCTCGTCTCTATTTCTCTTTTTCTGTTTCTCCACCCTCCCTCTCGCGCCCCTCGATTCAGGAAGTTTGCCAGCTACTGTCTTTGTTTACAATGCCAAGGGAAAATGTCAGAGCCGTTGAGAAAAATATCCTTAGAATCTTTTTTTTCATCTTCTTAATCTAACAGTTTACTGAACTTGATAAGTGTCCTATCAACATGCTAATCAAATTACTTCGGAACCAAAATTGACAGTTTTCATTAATTATACAAGATTATTCTAATTGCAATTCAAATTTATTCATTCCGAACAGAAGGTATTCAGTAATATTTTACAAAATTTGCATATTAAATGGAGGGAGTTGTGCATTATGCATGGTAATGTATGCAGGGTTTCTTATTTTTAACTTCACGGCCATATGTGGTGTCGTTGTAGGAGCAGGTGAAAAGTCTAAGTGTGTTTAATTTGCTTGACAAACATTCGGCTGGAGCTTGTCAAGGGGAGTATTGTGAATGCCAATCTTTATTCCCTCTTTATTGATTACCCCAAACTCTAAACATCTGGAGGTAAATGGCACTGAGAGAGATGAACTGAATCATGGGATTAGTACCTTCAATGACTGAATCACTATCAATTACTTCAATAGCATAATTCAAGTGTACCGCATAAAAGCTACAGTACGTTGGTTTGAGCCAGGATTAATATTGCAATTTACCGTAACAATGGAAGCATGGGAATGATATGGATGGCGTCCAACTTTTTCACATTGATGTCATAAAGCTAATGCCGTTATCTAAATACGAATATATTTTAATTCCTAATTTAGGCTTTGTTTGTAAAATGAAAAGGCTGAACGCATTAGGCACATGTTTTAAAAGGTAATGGATTCTGGGAGTAAAACAACCTTATTTATTCACTGAGACGCAAAACCCCCAATTTACTCTTTGTTTTTATTTCCTAGAGCGGGCAGTGAAGTGCAAACAGCTTACTGGGAAGCTGTTTACTACTGTATATGACAAAGGGCGTGCGTGCATGCGTGTGCGTGTATGTATGTGTGTCTGTGCGTGTGTGTTTACGTGGAAGGGGGCGGCTCTTCCAGCTCCACAGGCAAGGTCTTGTGTTGTAATGTAAGCGTAATAATTATCAAACAGCATCGGGGGCTCTGGGTACGGGCTTTAACAGGGGGAGAGCATGTTTGATATGTAGAATCAGCCCATAGTGCATCCATAGAGGGTGACTAAATCGCACGGTTCATGGATCACATTAGTATTGCTCTGCATCTACCCTCGCACTATAGGTGATTTCCATTTAGACACACATTTCCACATGAAGATAAATATGACTTGAATCGTAATTTCCCTGAAGTAAATATAATACAAATACAACATAATACAGTGTCAGACCAGGCAGGCTAATAGATTACTAGCGTGTTTTCCATTTGTATGGTAAGTGGTGAACCTAGGTGGTGGTCTGGCGAGTAACAAATTGAATGTTTAATCCATCTCAGTGCAGATTGAGGGTATCAGAAAGATCGGTAGTCGTACGAGTTCTCTTGTGACTGCTAGTGTATTAGATATTTTTACTCTTCAGGGGTTTGGGGAATGTTGTTGGATTAACAAGAGGTGCAAAGTGGTAGATAAATGCAATTTCTTATCTTTTTCTGAAGTCGTCTGTTATTTTTCAAATAGGTATTTCGATTTGACATGCAGTGTTTCCAGTCATTCAGTGCTGTAATCTCTGATGTCAGATTAAAATAACATTATCTCAGTTTTAGTTCGATATTTTATTACTTTTAATTACAGAACTTTATATTGTGTTTTAAATACTTATATTGAATTATTAACTCTCTCACCAGCTATGTGTTTAAATGATTACACTTGCTTCATTATATCCTCTCATTCTTTAAAGGCCCTCCCCATAGCCTATGTTAAAGAGACCATTGTGGGGAAACCGTGACAAATATGCAAAAGATATGCTTCCTTAATGTTACCAAACATTCTCTAAATACATATTTAATTCTTTTATAAATGTTTGCTTTGGCATTTTGGAGAAGCAAGATTAGCGTCAACTGCACAGCATCTCGTATAAAGTGTGACAAATTGATATTTTTATATAGCTTAATCTGTTTACTATGATGTTTATGCGAGGAATTATTACAGACTAATTAAAGAAATCACTTTGATATAATTAGTCAGATTTCAGGAAGCTCATTAGTAGTAATTTGCATGAAAAATAAGCCCTGTAGTGGTGCTTAGACCCAGCTATTCGATCTGTGTTTTATCTGGTTACACATCAACCCCCATTGTTTGTTGTTTGAGGCTGTCTGAAGTGGTCCACAATATTTGCAGTCATTGCCCCAAGAAGCGGTGGGGTATCTTTTAACAAATTCCTTTCCTAAAGCAAGTCAACCTGTATGTGGAAGCAGACACATGCCTCTGTGTACATAAAGCAGGAGGAGTGTGCGGCAAAACACTGTCTATTTATCTGTCAAGTTCCTGACAAAGAACTGAGCTGACAAGTAAGGGTTTCCCTCAGCAGAGCAGGGGGGCTTTATTCACCATACTTACATGCCCAGTCTATGCCCAGAGACTCATGTTATTTGCAAATCATATTCTTTGAAAACTCACAAACGGGGCGAGACATGCCACGCTACGGGTTTGTCAGCTGCCTTCACAACAGCTAGCTGTATCGCTAACAGTGTGCGGTTCGGTAAGGAAGCAGCTTTCTCTTAGCATTTGCCTCGCTGTCACTTTTTCCAACACATGCGATCTGTGTCTTCATGCTTGGGGTCTCTCCTCCCTCAGAGGGTTGCCATCTTCCCTTTGGACTGACAAATAAAACGCCCACACTCCCGCTGAAATAAAAAGAGGAAGAAAAAAGAAAAACCCACCCGTGGTATTACATCATTCTCTGCTGAAGCAATTCCTTCCAGAAATTGATGTACATATATTTTATTCACATAACAAGATAAAAGTAATGGTTATGATTTAAAATAGAAAAGCTTTTTTTTTCTTTCAGGATACCCCTGTCTTAGGCAAAGGGGTTTATAATGCAGGTACAAAAACAGGACCTGTTTATTCTCCATACCCTTTTCCCACCATGGACGAAATCCTTTCCTAAACATCCGGACAGAGAAGCACTTGTGTGGCGCTGATGTCACAGACCTACCTGGCCTCCCTCTCACAAAAGCTAAGGTATCATTAGCTAGGCCCACACAATGGCCATTCAACCAAGCCACTGCGCTCCTCAGGACTTGGGAACAATGTTATTTTTTGTCTCAGAATTATAAAGACAGAGTTTTTGCAGGAAACCTGACAGACAAAACCCTTTAGAGGTAAATGCTCCAGGCGGCTTTTGGGTTTAATCTTTTCCATTAGCATTTTGCCCCCCCTCCCCTCCCTTTTGCTCACACACAAAGACCATATTTACAGGGTCAAAAGTAAAGGCTCGGTGTCTCTGGAGACTTCTTTTTGTGTAGATCTTTTCTATATATTGACAACACTCGCATTTATTTTTTCATTTTCTGCTAATGTATTTCAAACGGGCTACTGAATAGGGTACTGAAACCTTTAACAGGTATATTGGTTTGTGGCGGTAAATACATTTGTATACAATAGAAGAACAATTTGACACGCTTTTTCACCCTTAACCAAATATTATGAGAAGTCACACATGCAAGCATATTAAACATTATTAACCCACAATGCAGGGGTTTATATAATAAAATAGTTATATTGTCAACAATACAACACCGCTAAGGGTTCATATGTGCTACCTTTGTGTGTGTGTGTGTGTGTGTGTGTGTGTGTGTGTGTGTGTGTGTGTGTGTGTGTTTGGGTGAATGTGTGTCTGTGTGCACACATTCACTTATGCTTGTGTGTGTGCGTGTATGTGTGTGTATGTGTGTGTGACTCCATGTGTGTGATTCATTCCAGGGCAGTTTTAGTCCTTATAAAATATTCATTTTGGTTGTGCAGGGCCCTGTAATTGCCATCTCTCACCCTGAATTATTTATACCTCGCACAGACTGACAAAGCTTTGCCATACGGCCCCAGATGAATCAGAAAGCAGCCATCTCTGCTGCCAACAGCACTGGGCTTTCACACAAATATGGCAGCCACGTCTCTCTGCCTGGCCTCTCTTAATTTGACATTTTCTTTTTCCCCCTGCCTTTGTCCTAGGTGCACAGAAAGGTTACCTGTTAGCTTTAAGCACCGACCCGCTCTCTGTCTTTCTGTCTCTATCCCCCCCTGCCTACATGACAGTCCACAGTGGGTGTTTTTTTGTTTTTTTTCTCCTTCTGAGAATGCGTTAATGTGGCTGCGATGTCAGAGTGGCTGCCTCATGTTTTATGATGACTGACCAGTCCTGACAGCCACTTTAGATGTATGTATTATACATTAGTAATAATATGATGTAGAAATACACTCGCATACATTTGAGCATGCATGGACACACAGCAAAACCACTGGCTCACGACCTATATTTCACACACGCACAAATACACATGCAAATAAGCCCCCACAGCCATGCTGGATCCAGCATGGCTGTGGGTAAACGGTCAAAGCCCCCCTGCTGGCTCTGCCTGTAGAGCTGCGTTCCTCTGCCCGGCTCTGATCGCTCCAAGGTGCCACAGGAGAGAGACGCTGTATGGCTCTCATTGTAGACTGGCTCTGGGGCCTTCCAGAACCCCACGTCCAACACCCTAAATACTACTATTCACCCCCGCCAGTTACTCCAACATATGCTTATCTTTCATCTCACTAGTGCAGGGAGGTGCTGACTGGTATTTCCTTAGGCCCCAAGCTCCGATGCTGACCAGTAATCAAAGCACGGTATTTCTCCCTCCTTCGCAAAAATAACCTGGAGACACCTCTCTGCAGTCCAGCTGTTGAGCAGAGTAAATATTCCAGAGAGCTGCATTGTTTATGTGGGTGATTTTTTTTCATTATTCCAGCAACCTCACGGCCGACTTCGCTGAGACTGTCATAGCCATTATCAGTAATCATCATCACGCCGGTTTGTGGTTGCTGGTGATGATTCACTAATATTTATGAAGCCCAGTTTGGATGTAGATGATGTTGGCTCTACAGCGGCAACCAGTGTTTCATTCGTTTTTACAACAGGGCCACGCAAGACAAAACAACGCAGAATTATTTATGTTTTGTGTCTTATTATATTGTGTTCAAAGTCGTGGTAGAGAAAAGGCGTATTCAGAGTAAAACAAAGAGCAGCGTGCAACAGTACACAGCCTCAGCAGTATCTTGATGTGAGGGGATGGGAGAGGCAGAGAGAAAGCTCGGGGCTAAACATGCAGTATGTGGCGGGCTGGAGCTAAAAGCTGCATAAAGTACACAGCCTTAGTCCACTGTTAGCAAGTGATGGATAGTTAGCAGGAGATCCGAGTGTTCGTCTAATCTGTTACAGTAAACCTGTGCCAAAGCCTGAAGGGAATCAGTGGGGGCTTGCTAGGAGTGGGTTTGACGCAAAACCATTTGTGAAGACGAGCTATTCTCTTAAGTAAGAAACTAACAGTGTCCGGAGAGAGAGAGAGAGAGCCAGAGAGCAAGCGAGACAGGAGGTGAGGAAAATGAGTGAGAGTACGAGACAGAGAGAAGGAGGAAGAGATACCATAATGAGTCCTGTAGCCATGGACTAAATGAAGAGGGATTGACAGAGTGAGGGATCCTCAAGTGAAATAATGTCAATGCCACTCTGCCCATTAGAGAAATGGGGGGATGGTGGAGGAGAGGGTAAAGAGGGATGAATGGAGGGACACAGCTACATGTTAGGGTGCAGAGGAAGCACATACATTATTTGTCACCCCCACCAACACACAAACACACCACCAACAAATATATGAAATATGAAACAACAAAATGAACTGACAATAGCAGCGGAAGAAAATAAAGGAATGAAAACTAAAAAAGGCCTTGGAAATACCCAATAAATTCTCCGAGACATGTACTTGGGATATTTGATGTCGAACAATAATAATCACAGTGACATCTGCTTGCTGCTCTCGGAGGACATGGGCCGAGCCCGTGAGTGGAAGGGGTTAATCTCCCAAACCCAATAAGGCTGGATAGTGAGGCACTTGTTCCCTGATAAAGAAGTGATAGGATCTGTGGGTCTGGTCCCTCGGCGCTTGTACAGGGGTAGAGCAAATATTGTTAATGTGCTGTGGTTTACTTCAGCTAAGGCGAGAAAAACAGCTCTGCTTGACGAGAGAAGACAGCGGCGAACCAGAATACGACATAAATGTCCACGCAGCTCCGCTAGGGCCTCCCAGGGACTTAACTGGCATATATATCCAAGACCCCTCAGTTGCATAAATAAGTGCTCGGTAAGATTAAGATCTATAAGTGTCTCTATTTCTCGTTTTACCTGCTCCGCCTTGTCACAACAGGGATCTGAATGCAGTTCAGTGGAGTGCCTAATAACTGGAGCAGTAGGTAGGAGAGGCAGGAGGCTTGACATTAAGACCCCGGCGTTTTGGAAATCCGATACGCTATTGACCCGTGTACTACTATCTCAGCGTAGAGATCTGGTGTCAGCAGATTGTACTCTGACTCTTACAAATACTGTGGCCATCTGTCAGTGTATTGTATAACGACCTAAACAAATAAGGGGAAGCTCTTTTGTACAATAAGGTTCAAACTGAAATATATAGCGTTGTTTCTGTTATCTAAGAAACAAGGAGTGAAAAGAAATTCGGATTTACATTTTTTTATACGAGTCATTAATAATAACACAAATCCGAAAATGAATGGATAAAAGAGTGACATTGACAGGAGAGCTGGCCTCCACTGCCGGTGGAGCCTCCTTAATAATACAGCATTATCCTTATTTGCCCTCTTCACTCAAATCAAAGGGATGGACATTAATGCATGAGTGACATCAACCCTGCAATTAAGTTGGCCATTTAAATGAGAGAAGGCCTTCTTCACCCTGCCTGTTTGTTTTTTTCCTCTCTCTCTCTTCTTTTTTTCTTCCTGTTCCCCCTCTGTTTGATGATGCGAGAGGGTGAGCTAGAATTAGGGCGATGGGTCTTCCTTTGAGTGTCAGCCTAAAATGATCAGAGTAAAGATAAGAGGGTCTAGCAGCCCTCAAATCAGTCAAAGTGCCAAAGTCGGCCTTTTTCTCCTCAATTACCGGGTCTGTGAAGCCAGGGAGTGGAAGGCACCGAGCCTGCTGCATTACTAAAGAGACAATCTATTTCCCCTTTGACCAGAGGGAGAGAAATCATTATGGCATGATTAGTAGCTTCGGCAGCGGGCGAGCATGGAGGTACTACGGGAGAATCGTATTAATTGCCTTATACCAAGGCATGAGCAGGATTGTTTTAACGTTGATTTGTGGACCTGTATGACGAGCTGTCGGAGATAAAAGCTGATGTCAGGTCTTACTTATACTGGCAGACCGGAGGCATGCAGACGGAGAGGCTTGATGTCAAAATGAGCTTCCGTGGCTGCCCTGGAAGTCTTTCTCTATATGCCTGTCGATGTCTTCCTCTTTGTCTTTCTTCACACTTCATAGTTTTCCTTTACGCCTCCCACTATCCCTCCCTCTACTCCCCCCTTCCCTCAGATGGACTACACCCCACCCCTACCCACACTCCCTTCCTCTCTCTCCTCCAACTGATAGCTGCCTTGGCCGATTATTTCATCCAGTGAGGTCCACTGAGAGCCTCCTCTCCCGGCTTTGGAAGAGCTTTAATTAGCCATGTTAATATCCCCTTCATTGGCCTTAATATCACTCAACACCTTCCTCCATCTCAGCGGCCACCAGGGTCCCCCTGTCCTGTCAGAACAGCTGATTATTGAGAAGGATAGCTTTAATCAAACCTAATTGCAGTTCATTCTTTCTCTCTATCCCCCTTTGCCCTCCATTGCCAACATCTAATGGCAGCGACGACTTGATATCCCATTAAAAAACAATTAAACAACCTCCTTTTGTCTCTGTGCGTGCCAAAACACCAGCACAAACTTCTGTAGATATTTAAGAAGTAAAAGAGAGAGAGAGGGGCCTTGTCTTAATTGCTCTCCTTCTCACCAAGGACCAATTTGCACTGTGCTCATGGAGAATCTTAACCAACTCAAATGTAATGGATGCTATAGCGCTGCCACGGCTGTGGACTATGAAAATTAAGCTTATCTTTTTAGAAGAGAAATTGTGCTTAATTGCCTTCATAACAGTAAACATAAAGGAGCCTCTTTATGATAGCGTGGGCACTCCATTTCTTGTGTTTATTGGTTCTTAACTTTTGGTTTTGCTGTAGTAGGAAGAGTATGTAAAAGCATTAAAGTATCCAAGAAAGGAAACAACTCTGGAAGTAATGTTTTTCTTTTATGAAGTCAATGCATTGCCTCTGAAATGTATTCTGTCTCTTGCTCCACAATAAATTCACCAACGGGTTATGCAAGCCCATGCACATGCTCACACACACATATGCATGTAGATGTGCACGCAGATACACACACAAACACTCACACTGGCCTTACCCAATCTGTATGAGAGGCGACAGACAAATAAAAGTCGTATTTCAGGTCTGCTTTCCGCAGATGTCTGCTGCTCTACATTATGACTCTTTGGGGAAATAAAAACAGGGTCAGGGAATTAGAGTACATAATGGTCATTTTGATGATCAGCCAACAGATGCAACCCGAAAACACAGTGAACACAATCAAGCGAAATGCACTAATGACAAGTCAGGTTTTTTATGGGCTCGCCACACACCGACAGGCAATCAGCATTCTGGCATGGGTTAAAACGTCTTTTATTGATGTTCAAGCCAAAGCTCCTTGGATGTGGAGTGAAAATATTTTCTCACCTTTCCTTTCCCTCCTGGGTCCTCAGTTAAGCACAAGGTATAGGAGTCTATCGAAGAACGCTTCTAAATGACCAGTGCATGTGTTAATGTGGCCAGGGTTAGAAGGGTCATTTCAGACTCTGATTTATGGCCTGGCCAGGATCCCACTGGGTGAAGGAGTAGTCTTAAGTGTTGTGAAAGCGTCCTCTCAGGCCACACAAGCCACTATATTTAGCGGAATGAAATGGCCATGCAATCTATGGTGCAATCTATGGTAATCCAATGAGCCACTGTGATTCTGTGAGCCAAAGTTGTGTTACAATAGAAACCACAGTGTTGCATATAGTAACGCTCGTGCAATGTGATGAAAAATAAATATCTCAGCACGGTATTTTTTTAATGAATAGCAGAAAGCGAACGCACAATCAGTCATGATTCTTTAGGGAGAATTTAGAAAAACAAGTCAATTACATTGTTTATTCTGTGTGGTTGTGTAAGAGTTGACACAATAGGCTAAATCCGAGACAATATGTCTTATTTGCCATGTTGTTAATTTTCCTCTTTTTAACTGTTTTATGTCTTGGCGCCACATTTGATAAACAGCTCTTAGCGCGCGGCTTCATCAATACATTTTGCGAGACCTGAGAGAAGGACAGGAAGGCAGCTTACAAACTAACCAAGCCCAGATCTCACTCAGACGTGACATTTGTTCAGAGACGATTAGCCAGGTTGTAATTTGTGGCATAATTGCCTCACCCACCCACAAGTGCATGGGTGTGTGTATGCGTTGTATGTCTGTGTGTGTGCGGCATACGGTGGTCCCAAGAGTGTCCGCCTAATTGCCTGACAGGACTATAAGTTTTGTGGCGCGCTCCCACCTTGTTAGGTCCTTTATCCCTGATGCTCTTCAAACAAGACCTGGTCACAGGTGGGCCTCATTTGCTTCCCTATTGAACAGGAGTACTTTAATTGCACAGGGGGTGTCCTGGGATTAAAGAGGTGGGTGGAATATCAAGTGACTTTCTGTATGTTAGTGGCAGATGGGTGTTGGGAAAGACCCATGAACTCAGGTGAGGGGATGAGATGACAAAGAGACTGATGCGCTTGATTGTTTGGCGGAAGTAAATAAATCGGCGACTTCCTAAACTGAAATAATCCAATGTCACGTTGTATTTGATTTGGGAGTGTTTGATCATTCTCACGATAATGTTCCATAACTTGGTCTTTTAAAATGTGTAATTAATCGGGTTTCCTTTTGTTTTGTGCTTTCTTTCAGATTCTTCCTCAAGTTCTTCCTCAAGTGCAATCAGAACTGTCTGAAGAATGCAGGGAATCCGAGAGACATGCGCAGATTCCAGGTGACTGAAGTCTCACACAAATTCCCCTCTGTGACAAATGCACAGCTACACTAAGTCACATCGACACACATATGAATTCAATTCTATTATTGGCACTGAAGGAGGCAAAACCCAGGGAAAGAGAGAGTGAGGGATTTTGTATCCTGTGCGCTCTGGACAGAATATTTATTAGGGAATACCATCTGACACAAATAAGGATATAGGATTTAAGAGTGCCATCAATTGTGTTCCTGACAGCTTTCTGAGCCTCAGCGCAGAGGGGAGGACGATCCAACCACATGTAACAACAGTGTTAACTCAGGATCTGTCTGGCAGCGGAAACGCATACCTTCTTATACACACATATGCGCAAGCACGCAGACGCACACACATATGGATGGATGCCCATACAAGCTGGAGTGCATATATTTACTTTCACTACATCCCTCTCTCATTCTTACCCACATATGCATACACTTAAACTCACACATATGCAGTGCACTGTAAAGCCAATGAAAACCATCTTAAGCCATCTGAAAACCATCATTATTGTGGGCTGATAAAATTGTGCGATTTACACTAAAAGGACATGACCGTTGAGCACTTTTACGGCTTCTCTAACCCTCTCGCTTCTAATGCGTCAAGGAGTTGATCCTTGAAATTATCGAGCCCCACCCCCCCGCCTGCTGATCCATGTATCCAACCATCCATCCATTTTACCCAGACACTTTCACCACGAGCAGCCCTCTAGGTCAAGGTGAGAGAGTTTAGTGTGATTTGTCCTATCAGGATAGCGACGAACTACAAGAGGGCGTCCGTCAGACACAGCTCTGTTCTGTGATAGACACACCAGCCAGCATCCTCCAGGAGGAAGCCTGGACATGAAACAGAAAAGACAGGATGTCCCCTCCTGATGTCACCATCAGACCTCCCCTGCCTCCTCAATTCTCCCCTAAGGGTGAATGTGGACTGATGCATGACAGCCACTGGGCTTCACCTCTCGGTCCTGTGTGTCAAAAGGAATTTAAGAACAAAATGTTTTTAGCTTTTTTAACTTAAACATTTACATTAAGTCTAAAACATCAGGATTTAGATTTTTTTTTTTTGCTGATGTTCAGCCCTTTTTCTTCCATCCAACAGTTGGTATACCATTTCCTCCCCAAATACATTTCCCAGATGCTCCAGCATAGGTGTTTCTGTAGCCAAAGTTGTGTATTCTGCATGCCTTCCACTCCACTTATTACCCCCAAAAACCAGCTGGAGGCCAGAGAGGGCCCAATCCATCATCCTCAGCTTGGCCCAGCTCTGAACCTGCTCACAAGAATGGAGCTCTTTCACTTCCCCTTCTCTCCCCCCCTCCCCCTTACACCCCCACCTTTCCCAAACCAACCAAAAAAGAAAAGCGCCCCCCTAAATTCCACTGCTACACCGAGGTCACTTACCGGCGAAGAAAACCTGAGAGGGGCTCTCTGTTTCCGGCTCAGAAACACTTTGGCCATTCACATGCGACTCACTGTTTGGAGATGTGGTAGCCAAAAAACAACAACAAAAATAAGCATTATGAAATATGAAGTGTGGCTTGGAATATGATCCTAGTAAAATGTTTGCAGAGTAATGGGATGGAGCACGGTTCAGTTGCTAATGACTCCAGTAATATTTTAAAAGGGAGGCCTTCCATCCTCAAATAGATGGACAAGCTGATCAATAATTCTGAGCTTCTGCTATGATGTCAGCAAACGGAAATGGTAGTTTAGTGATTGAAAAGTCAATTAGCTGCACACAAATGCAAGACACTAAAAAGCAAAAACAAAATGGCTGAGAAGCCGGGTTACTGTAATGCGATATCTCTAAAGAGAACAACCACTCATGAGGTTTGACAATAGTAATCAATAGCACACGGGCATGTACCTGGACACAGCAGAGTTTCTAAAGCATTCATGTATCCCCTGTACCCCAGAGAACTAGTGAGGCTGTCATTATAACCATATGTCTCAGCTTTTCTTTTTTTCCCAACAATGTATTAAATTGCATGTTTCACCTTCACTTCTGTTGCAGGTTGTCGTATCGACGACCGTCAATGTGGACGGCCATGTCCTGGCTGTCTCCGACAACATGTTCGTACACAACAACTCCAAGCACGGGCGAAGGGCTCGCAGACTCGACCCTTCAGAAGGTACGCCTCCTTATCTGGAGAATGGTAGGCACATTTTTACATCTTATAATTTGCTCCATTTTCCTTTTGTAGTGTCTTTTAGACATCAAACTTTTTTTTACAAATCACACACACATAGTTGCTATTAGTTCCTTTGAATCATTAGTTCCTCCATCACTTTCATTTCACTTTTAAAGTTTCTTTGTGCCTCCATTCTTGCTTTCTTTACTAGAAACAGCATGCACTACTCTGTGTATTTGTTTTGTCGATATCACTATTGATGAGGGTAATACTCAGGCTCATTCACGATTTTAAAATGTTTTACTACTTCCAGTCTCCTAATGCACCTACATTTGTCCTAAAAGCCCATGTGAAACATGATCAAATTGCTTAAGAATTTGGCTGTGAGGTCAATTTCCTGTCATTGGGTTCTGCAGATTTAGCTGTGAGTGAGCTGAAACAGGGGGAGGAAGGAGAAAGAGTGAAAGGAGGGGGGAGGGGGGAGTGGGTTGATGGTGTGTGTGTGCGTGTGTGTGTGTGTGTGTGTGCGTGTGCGTGTCTGCGTGTGTGTGGAGGGGGGGGCGGCTATGAGAAAAACAGAACTTACTGTTTTTCTTCCAACTGATTCCATATGATAGACTGATTGCCTGCTCAGCCAAAAGGGAAAAAAGAAGGACCACCAAACCATGGGAAATCCAAAAAGTAAAATGCACTAAACGTAACCTTATGACCCTCATGGCCTCCACTCGCAGATGGGAGCACACGCTGCTGAAAGATCGAAATAAAAAAGAAACTGACTTGGGCCAATTGTGCAAATTGCTTATCTTCAGATTTCAAGAGCCAATTATGGCTGGGCAAACAGTTTATATACACCACTGACTAAAACAAGCTTCTCTACACATTAATGGGCATTAATGGTTCTATCACCAAAAGCAAATGTAATGTTTAATACAACAACGACTAATAAAAAAAAAAACTAGACAATTAATATATCTCGGTGCTCTCCGGTCCTAGTGGGGGATATAGCTAATCTATTTGTTTTTGTCTTTATTAATGACTCCTCTACTGGAGAACAAAATCAAATAATTAAAGTCCTGCCCGGAGCACCAAAGTCATTATGTTCGCTGACGTTCTGTTTGTGTGTTTCACGTTTATGACACGATAGGTGTGGATCGCCTAGCAACCAGTTTCTTAATGAGGGGAGCAATTAAAGAGGTTGAGCCCTCGCCTCCATGTTCCCCCTCTCCCATGGGATCCCGTGTGTTTTGTGTGTCTCTATATATGTGTGTGTGAGTGTGTGCGCTTGTGTTCTTTACAGGTTACCCCAACCCATCCCTTTCTTCCTCTCTTCACCACACTCTTCAAAGCAGCAGAGTGACGCCCCGTAAAGCAAGAAAAGACGCTATTGTCAACCGCCCAGTTGAACATGTCTTTGTCTAATAACTTTAATACACCTTCCCTCTGCTTAACCACGTGTGACCTCACAAGTTTAGATCTTCTTCTTTTTTTTCTTTTTTCTCTCAGACTCAGCACCATAACAAACTAATTTAACATGCATCAACAATGATTGCCGGCTTTGTTTGAGTCACCTTTAACAAACAGAGACGTGAGAAAAGGAGACTTGGCCATAAAATGTAATTCGAGCCATGTCTTCCATAGTGCTCTGACAACTATCAGGCAGACAGACAGCGTGCTTTAAATTAGCAACACATTCTTCCTCAAGAGTTCAATGGGCGAGAAGCCTCAGAAATGTGGCTGACTGACTGTGTGTGGCTGAAACAGAGAGGCATCCTCACTCTCAGCTCACACTGCACTTGCACTGACTTGCTCACATTGATCAAGAGGTGCTGCCCCCTATTGGCCCACATACGGGATAGCCGGTGTGTGACAGACTGAATCTCACCATGTGACATTTTGGTTCACTTGTGTGTACTGTCACACAACAAGCATATTATGCATTCAGACACGAATGTGCTTTGTGGCTGCCTGTCACTCAAACATGTATAGATTCAGGCTCAAAGGTGCATAAACATGCTCACAAATAGCCGGGTCTTTCACACACAGAGCATCACCCCCCACACATGCAGACACACACGAACAGCGCAGCACCGACGCACACAGACGCTTTCTCTCACTCTCACTCACACACACACACACACACACGTTCCTCAGCTCAGTTCCACCATTATAGAGCCCCAGACAATATAGGAGACTCAGCACAGAGCCTGCAGCGCCTGCCTCATTTGCATGCCAAGTGGCTGTAATGCTGTTAGGGTTTATGCAATAAAGACAAGTGAATCCAGACTGCTGGGCCTAAGAGGAAGAAAGAGAGGGAAAAAAGAAGGAAGGGGGAAAAAGGATAGAAGGAAAGGAGAAAGAGAAGGAGAGAGAATGAGAGAGAGAGGTTAAGAGTGAGTGAGAGGCAGAGGGAGAGAGAGACACAGAGAGAGAGAGAGAGTCAAAGGGAACAGATGGCCCAGGGAGAGGTAAAAGGTATAATCCCATCAGCTGCACTATCAACCGACCATCTGGACATCCCACAGCACAATTACAACACATTTCAGCAGGCAGAACAAAGGACGGCTTCGCGGGGCCACATCAGACCTGTTTGAGTGTCACAATACTAGAGCTGAGACCTCCTCCGCTCAGATCTCAGATCAGTTTTGACGTCCTCTACGGCTAGCCCTAACCACTGAGGAGAAAGATTAGGGAGGATCACAGATCGGCTGCCCGAGGTCATTGCACAGCAAAGTGGATCTTGAAGTAAATTCAAGCACACAGACCAAATTGATAGGGTAACAACTCAGCAGACCAGAATAAACAAAAACAAGCTATGACATATGAGATTGAATTTCCACTACTGTAGCGCAAAGTTTGCAAAGACTTAGTGACGCAACGGCAAGCCGGCTCTTTGCATCCTCATCCGTCCACTCCTCATGATGCCTATCATCTGCTGAGGGGGCATTGTGCGTGTCTGTCATCAGATCGCCTGCACTGACTGTGTAATCCACTTCGCCACGGTCCCCATTCAGCACATGCTCCCCTCTATGTCTGTGCATTGAGACATATGCAAATTTTGAGGCAGAAGGGTGGACGGCTTAGGGCCTCAGTCGCTGCCTCTCCATGGGTCCTTCTGTGTGTGGGTGGGGGCACTGGGATTTCCGAGATGGTGCGTCTGTGTTTGTGTGTGTGTGCGTGTGTGCATGATTGTGTATGCCTGTCGTAGGTTTCAGGCTCCAGCTGCCCCCCAACAGTCGCCGTCACCATCAGGCACTTTTTCTTTCCTCCTCCTTCTTCCTGCCCCCCCTCTCTCTCATCCCCAAAGTCAATTTGTTTACAGTAATTTTGAAGGGTGAATTATTTGCTGTAATCGTCCGCACTGATGAAGGTCAGGCCCTTAGAGGGGGCCCAGCATGCCCATAGAGGGTTGGTCCTCTTTCAGACGCTCCGCTTCGCAATTAAGGAAAGCAAATGTCACTCCTCCAGGCCTCACAAATGAAAATCTGTACGAGGTGATTAGCATGAAGTCAACAGCGCCTGTTAAAGTCAGATTCCCTGTAGTACCGATGTGTGTGTGTGCACTTTATGGGCAGCGAGAGAGAGCAAACATGACCTGAACAGACCCAACAGCAAGGCAAACAAAGGGAGATGTCTTGTCGGAGGTGATCCATACAACAATGGCCGACTGTGATTTACTTACTGGATAGAAAGGATAATAGAGGTTTAGAAGTGAGCTTGTAAAGAAAGAGAGAACTTGCTGAAATAGTTACTCACATTTTGACGAGTAGAAAAAAACATTCACAATTCATAGTGTATTAAAAGATATTGATGGAAATAGATTAAATTTGATATTGCTATTTTATGGCTAGCTGTCATGCTATTTCTGTTGTAAACACGGTGTTGTGCTGAACACCATATTAAGGTAATGCATCAAATGACAGTGAATGCGAGGCACCAGATCACTCAAATTAGATTATAATAACAACCCGGACTGTTGATGAATGGCAGAGCTACGTAGCAGAAGTCATGCCAGATGAAAAGCATTGTAATAAACAATATGAAATGGATTGAATCGATCACAAAAAGAAAGAAAAAAAACACAATCTGAATAATTCACGAGTGCATTTCACGTTATGAAACCTGAAACTACACTCAGTGTGCCTTCACTGTACTGCATATGCAGACAAAGGTAATGAAATAACATGAACCAGCAAAGCTTTAGCTTGTCATTTCCACTTTAACAGCCCGTATTCTTGACTCATTTAAGATGTGTTCAACTTTGAAATTTTACTGTACATGCGGGTGCATACTTAATCAATTCTGATGGCTACATTTGCCCTGACACATAATTTGCTCCATCAAATCATTTTCCTGGCGAGCCCGGCGTTTAGCCTTTGTGAAGTGGACCATTTGAAGGGTCTGCTTAACTACACCACTCCAGCGCGCTGATAAATGGTTTTGATTCTCATGCCTTAAAGGACAAATCCATCATTTTTTTTCCAGCGGCAATTTCCATGATACGTCTTTGTGAGAGAGACATGGAGGTGATGCCGTAATGTGTCTGTACAGAAAGAGACATGGGACAGAGTGTGGAATCTCAGGTGCTGAATTGGCCCTTTCTCTTTTGTCTTGGATAAGCAGCCACCCCGTGCATCAAAGCTATCAGCCCGAGTGAAGGATGGACCACTGGAGGAGCCACTGTCATCATCATAGGGGACAACTTCTTTGATGGCCTACAAGTCGTGTTTGGCACCATGCTCGTATGGAGCGAGGTATGATGGAGATTTTGTTATAGATTTGATTTAAATTCAATCATAGAGTTAGAAATGAATTACTTTTATTTCACTTTTTTACCCTGTATTGTAACAGCACTCTGTGGTTTGGGCTCATTATTTATTTTTCTGTTTCCTGTGTAATACAGCTGATAACTCCCCACGCCATCCGTGTCCAGACTCCACCTCGGCACATCCCTGGTGTCGTGGAAGTCACGCTGTCCTACAAGTCCAAGCAGTTCTGCAAAGGTGCCCCTGGGAGATTTGTCTATACTGGTAAGTCAAAAAACCTTACTCTAGCTCTTTTCTACAGAATTCTCTTGTACCCCCCCCTCTCCGTCTGTCTGGATCTGGATGGAGCCCTCAGCCCCGAGTCCTAATAATGAACTAACCAGGGCCCCGCTTGCTGAATGTTAAAAGTGTGAGATCTGCACTGCTAGGGAAAAGGTGTTTCGTGGAGGGGCTCCTACAAGTGCAACTCGATCCCCCTCTGACCTGCCATCATACGAGGGCGCTGCCAAGCTCTGTTAGACTCAAGCTGTCAGGATATCTCATTCTGCCAATTCTCTGTATCTGCCTGTACTGAGACAGATAATGCTTTCTGCTAATTGGTTGATTTTGTAAAGCAAAATATGGTTTCATTTTTTTATGAATCAGATTAGAAAAGCAATATCCACGTTCAGTGCACGAGTGTGCCTGAAAGTTATTCTCATGTGTGTTGAATATGAATTCATGGGAGAGAAGGAGGCGAGAGAGTGTGTGAGGCGGAAAGGGTGTGTGTGTCACACTATAAGTAAGGGATCTAATTATCTTGGCTAACAGAAGGAAGTGGTGGTCTTATCTGTCATCATTGGCGAGGAGACAGAGGTTGCGGGGGTCGGAGCCTGTCTGACCTGGAAGCCTCTGTCTGTTCTAACTCTGATGGGCAGTATGAAACAGGGGGAAAAGCGTCAAAGCACTCTCACTTCCCCCAGGCCTCCAGCACAGCCCTGGCCTTGAGCGCAGTAGAATTGCAAAGTGTGTGGCTGGACCCCCAACCCCCCCACACCCTCCCCATCGGAAACCCCCATCCAGACCCCTCCATCCTGGGGCAGCTGTTTCTCATCAAGTCCCCCCTCTCTCGCTCCCCAAAAACCACCTCTACCACCCCCAGCCATCCGTCCCCTTCTCCTCCAACCGTGCAGTCTGGCCTAGCTCTCCTGCATTTAACCTCCCTAGCAGGAGCGGAGCAGAGGCCAACAAGGCACCAGGATAATGAAACAGGAGTGTAGTGTGGCTGCGTAAGTGTGTGTGTGTCTGTTTGCGGGAGCGCGTGAGAGCGAACGAGAGGAAAAAAAAGTGTGTGAGTGAGTGCGTGTGTACATGTGTTACTGCACAGCCCTGAGAAGGTGTATAAGTTAAGACATTAATGGCTTCTATAGCACCCTGGTGAAAGTGCCAGGTCCCTTAAGAACAGACCCCATTAGTCACAGAGGCTAAGCGGATTGGGATGATTACCATCAGGTTTTACTGGGGAAACGTGTCCCCTTCTCTCTATCTTTGTTGATTTTTCAACCCCCCCGCCCCATCCCATTCTTCCTCTCTGTCTTCCCTGGGTTCCTACTCACTTCCAGTTAGTATAAAGATACAATTACCCCTGGAGGCAATGGTGGTACAATTGATTAGTGCGCTGAATTAAAAGAGAAAGTCACGAATAGACAGGTCCGGCTCCTCTGCTCTGCTATTCCCTGTGAGGCTCACCCTGATTGTACAAGGGTTGACGCTTGAGAGAAAGAAACCGTTAAAGAGAGCAGAATGCATAACGCTAGAATTAGGTACCACTGATTCCATATGTGCTGTAATTGCTAGATGAAAGGATGTTAGCTACTTCTCTCTGACATTAAAATGTGAATGGGCTGATGCATTGAGCACAAGAGAGTGAATCATGTATTAAAGAGGGAAACCTTTCAAATCATAGCTTTTCTTTTTTTGAGATGGCACTTGAAAAGAAATTGCCACTACATGAGCGAGTATCTTTGAAATGATCCGGAGTTACAATAGCAAATTACCTAGGCCTTAAAGGGCATGTAGTGCCACAGTGCCGTCTGAAAGGCACAGTGTCATATTGGAGAGCAACATGTGCATATCAAAGGTCTAGTTATCAAAGCGAATGGCTGCAAGCGTGACTTAAGAGCACCGCTTGAGAGGAGTGCCCTTTTAGACCTTTTTTTTCATGTTGACTCTTCTTGCACCACCACCCTAATTGTGAAGATTTAACTCACTCAATTTAAGAAATTATCACACATTACCAAGAGTCAACACAGAGGAGACTGCAGCCAATTCCAACAGCAAAGGGATACGTCCTCACTCGGGCTAGTGCCCTGGAACGGCTCCAACACTCACAATCCATTCTCAGAAAGAGAGCACCCTGTAATGTATGTCAAATAATCCTGTTGGCATTGACTATTGAACGTTTAAAACACTAATGAGACAAATAGACATACTATATAAAACTTTAGCAGGCTGCAGTTTACTGACTGCTTCAAGGAGCCTATATTTGTACTTTAATTGGCACCCTTTTAGAGAAAAGACATGTTGGCTTTTTATTTTATTGTCTAATACCTTTTTTCCCTTCTAACAAAATGTTGTCCCTTGGAGCTTGCTAGCGGGTCCTCTGTCTAATCCATGTATTGGTTATCCATTGGTCCAGCTGCCAGCAAGGTTGTAGAAAATCAAAAGGAGAAACTCCTGGCTGTTCCCGAGGTCAATACTTTATTATACTTTACACTTTATTAAGCACTGCAAACAGTATTTGCTGGTTTGATCAGATCAGATTATTTCTTAAACAAAACGTCTCAATTTTCCGTCTCATTTGCGCCATCCTAACCTTTTTGACTGCGTACTTAAAGTGCTGTATGAAGGAGTAAATCATAAATAAAAACTTTGAGCGTACAATTCATCCAATTTAAGCTCCTAATTGCATCAGAGCTTTTGGTTTTCTATCTTGGCCAAGTTTCCACAAGAGCGTCCCTCCAGGGGCGACCATGCAGGCCCTTGGTAATATGGTTCTGCAAGCAGTCCTAACACACTCAGCCTCTATTTATCCTAATCAGTGACATCCACATAACCAGGATTGCTTAAAATGAACCCCTTCCGCGCCCCAGAAAACGCACATTTACAGAGACCCCATTTGTCATGGGTAAATTGAGGGTCAGTAAACTTCGCCTGTATCCTCCAGTGGGGATCCAGGACATGCATCATAACGTTAGGAGAGAATGATTGGCGAAGGCGAGCTGTCACACATTTGTCAGGGGGAAGGGAACATTATTTGCTAATTTCCCAAGCTGGGCACTGACAGGGTGCTTCGTCTTCAGACCTTTGGTGACCAGCATGGCTTCGCAGCTATTAGTACAAGTCAAGTGTTTTTTTTCTTCTTTTTTTTTTTTTCCCTCACTGTAAAGCGGCAGTAATAAGAGCCACTCGTTCGACCTCACAAGAGCGGAGCACACTGGGTGAAGGATTTTGGATGGAGTAGATGCCCCATACAGTGAGCTGCTCTTGCCAGGGCTTTAGTTGAGGCCAGACAGCCTTGAGGGCTGATGGATCACAAACTTTCCTCGTCAAGGTGACGCTATCGACTCCACTGCACCAAAATCTGACAAAATGGGTATGAGGCAGTCATTCATCAACATAAGGACAAAGAGGTCATGTGTGCTTCACTCAATACTGGTGAAGATCAAGAAATGTCAACCTTGTAAGGGATGGAAAAGGAAGATGTTCATTAGTCTTAAGGTTTATTTTTAGTTAAGCCTCAACAATTTATTTAAAAAAAAAAAAAAATGCATTTCCATGTCTTCCCAAACTGAATAGGAAGACTTCACTCAGCAGATCCGACATATAAATAGTGATTTATAGTTCTTCAAACCGAAATCAAACTCACTTCCTTTTCCACTCTTAGAAAATTGTTATGTAGTCTTGGACCCTCCTCTTCCCTAAAAAAGAACTAAATAAACAAACACAGACGCCTTTATCGCAGCACATCAGATAGGCCCTGTGCTGTTGGGCCTGTGACTCGGGCCTATCCTTACGTCTCCTCTCCACCCTGCCGTCACTTTGAAGTCCCAGACTCAGAAGCTGATCAGATGGATAGCTTCCTTTTCATTTCCTGTCCTGCAGGGTTGGGTTTGGTACTCTGTTGGTTACTGGTCAGTGATGGGGTGTGGCCTACAGTAAAGATATGCTATAATCAAAGGCATTCAAAGAGGTATGTAAACAAGTTTAGAGGAGGACTCACAAACACACACGAAATGCTCCATATGAGCGTTGTACATTTGAAATTCCTGAGACGTTTTTTAATCTTATTTATTCCGTTTTTTTAATTCACCCTGCAGAATGAAGTGCTGTGAGTGAGGATAAAATGTATAAATGTCATCGCCACAGTCAAGTTGCTTGTAACCAGTTGGCACAACAGATTTAGCATGTGTCAAAGCATGTTATCCACTAGCCATGTCCCCATACCTGCCTGTCTCATTACAACTGTGGTATTTAGCACCAGCTCCACAGGAGTGGAGCAGACACTCGTTGCCAAGTTAGATGGGCCCGGTTTGAAGGCCTTGTGAGTTTGTGTGGAGCGCGACAAGGTTCCACGGAGGAAGGTCCTTGTGTCCAATTAGAGGGCTGACGTGACACGTGCTCGCACTCCCCCACTGTCAGGCAGCTTGTCAGGTAGGCTTTGAGAAGCACACTGTGGCATTATTCCACAGCGTGTTATCAGCAAGTGACCTGTGAAATCCAGCTCCGGGAAATTGATTGAAATAAGTACTTGCAGTTGAGCATGTATTTTCCCCCATTACACCTCTCTGTGAAACATATTGTGGGTATCTTTCAAGAGAAAAATGAAAGTATGGCTGTGTTTTTTTCCCGCTCCAAGTAAGGATGGTATTCATTGATTTAATTTTAATTGGACCCACTTTTTGTCCCACAGTATCGTTAGAGGTCTGTTTTCTAATGGCTCTTAAAATGGATTGTCCTCAGTAAGTCACAGCATCAGTCCTCTGCCATAGGAAAGATAGACAGAGGAAACAGGGAGGGAGGGCTCTTGATAGACGAGGATCTCTCCCCTCCTCCTTCCTCCACCCCCTCTTCTGGCCCCATTTTCAGTATGATCCACACCCAACGGGCTTTAAAAGAACTCCACACAGCCCCTCCTCCTCTGCCGCATTTTGATTGAAATTCATCGGCAAGTTTATTGAGAAATGAATGAGGGAGGCAGCACGGTATTGACTTTGAGAGGAAAACACAACTCATCTTGAATGAGGGGGAAAACGCGGCCGTAATTTAGCCGTCATCGATCTGTGCCCCGTCCATGTATTGATCTTCATTTTACAATATTAATTTGCGCTTGCAATCAGCTGTGAAGGGAACCCATTTGATTTCTGTTGGCCGGTAATGTGTGAAAGTCCGCCGGCGTCCTTAGAGAAGTGGCACACATACTTTAGATGTCATCTAAGAGGATTGAACAGGTGTCTTTGGCCCTTTCTAATAATACAGCCGATATGAAGGGAGTCTGAAATTATGGATGTGCAATCTGTAACATTGCTCCCTTTTAACCGTGTTAATTACATTTTATCTGTTGCAGGAGCAATATCTGCTGGAGACTGTAACTGTCTAGCTTTTTTTTCATCTGTATTGGCTCAAAGTTCATGAAATTTCAATGAACATTGATCTGTCTCCATTGATTTATCCTAACTGCAGATCTTTGAAATTTTAATTTCCTGTTCATCTTGAGACTACTGGAGATGGAATCACTCAGTGGTAACAGGCTGCAGTGGATGGAGGTGATATGGTCAGTGGTAAAGCAGATGAGGTTTGCTTTGCGTGGGTTTGCTGTGAAAATTCCAATTTGGCGTGCTTTGTTTTTTCACTTTTAAAGATGGACTCTACATCTGCATGCATGTTTTCAATTTTCTCAACACTGGAACATATCTACTGTGAAGCAGCAGCATGACTTCTGCCTTCTTTGTGCGCACACTATTCAAATTGAACTCCTGACAGTATCACCGAGAAGAGTTTTCACTCTCTAAATATCTCCAGAAGACTAGGAGCGAGACAAGGTCATTATGTGTGTTGATGCCGTTCTGAACTGCAACCATTGAACAGACCGCAGGTGCCTAGCAGGCTTCAGTTTGACAAGTCACAAATGCAATAACACTTGAATGAACTTCTGCCTGCGCTGTTTATCTGTCTCCCCCTTTCCAACTCCCACTCCACCTCTAATTTGTGTTAAGGGGAAAGAAAAAAATAACTGCTCAATGGTGTAGGAGGAGTGAAGATAAGCTCGAAGCAGTTAAGTATAATTAGCGAAAGTAATAGCTGGCAAATGGCAACAAGGCTAGGTTTTTATCTCCTGGAAAGATAGAGTTATCGTAATAAGCTGTAATGGCTGGCAGGAATGCTAGTACTCTGTGCAAGCTTCCATTCAGCCTCATAGACTTAACAAGGAACAATTTCCCTTAAATTTACTGCTTTGCTCAAACATTTCCCCATGTTTATACCCAGATACTGTAAGTCAATACATGTGTTCAATCCACTTCCATATAGACCCAGGGCACAGTAGTATTGCCATGTAAGCACTTCTGGCTGCCAATGTCGGCCATGTTACACTGTTCCTGTGGAGCGGTTACTCATGTCCTATTTCTAGAGAACATGGAGAAGGAGCAGCAGACCACACTCTGATGCCATGTACACGCCAGCCACTCTACATTTTAAGTGAAGTGGCTAGCAGGGGCAGCTAAGGAGCTCTCAGGGAAAATGTGTTTTAGTAGCATGATGGAACGGAAAGACTAAAGCGTCAGATCAAAATAAGATTGGGAAGTGCACATTCCAGGCGGAAGAATTTCACTGAAACCCTGCCATGAACCCGCGTACGCATGCGTGATATTGAAAATTGGAATGGATATGGTCACAGCTGCACACCGAGTCATGCATTCCTTTTCTTCATATTCTGAAACATGATCATTTACTCTCTAGAGTGAGACATTTACTGAAATATTCATAAAAACATATTCTAAACCTGTGTGAGGAAGGAGCAAGTTTCCTTTTTTTATGGAAATGAGTTGCCATATTCCTTTACAATATCTCTTTTAGTTACCAGTTGTTCAATTTAAAACGTATTTGCTGTCACTTTGCTGTCTTATTGCTTTTGTTAAATTGTAATCATTTCTGAACTAAAACCATGGAAACAGATCTATGAACAAATATAGGTCTGCATATGCAGCGCAGGCAGGGAACAAGATATACGCGTTGTAATTGAACAAAGCATGCAACCTGTCTAAATCTGCAAAGAAAATGAGAGAAAATGAAAATTCTATTAGTCCATAATGCTCCCTCGGCCCCCCTTCCCATGTGCTCTTCATCTCTCCTGCAAAGTATTCAAATGCAAGCCCTGCCTTAGCTCCCCGTGTCTCTTTTTCTCTAATTATCCATGAGGTCAGTAAGCAAAATGGGGAAGAAGCCAGGAGATCAATACAAATTATCCCTGAGCAAACCAGTGCTGACAGTTTGAATTGCAGCATATGTTTACCCAAAATCAGGCAATTTATCTTAATATCAGGCGAGTAATGCAGCAGGGGTGAGAGTTCACACAATCTCTCCACCTCATAATTACCCGCCTCTAAAACAGGAAAGTGGTATTGATTGGCCGCGAGCCGGGAAGCGGGCGTGACTGGAACGTGCCAGCGACCCCCCCCTCTACACCAACCCCTATCATAGCTCCCCCCTACCTTCATCGGTCCCTCCTCCCCTTCGGCTAGACTCCCCACCCAGGGCAGGATTTATGGGATGTGTGTGGAGGGTTTCATGTTTCCTTGCAGCGACTGAGACCCTTAGCAGAAGGGGTAAGAGGGGGACACACACACACACACACACTTCTTCCACACCCTCACCCCACCCTTCGTTCACCATATTGTGCTGGAAGGACGGCGAGGGCCAAACTAATTCTGGCATGCAAGGGCATCTCGGAGCAGCTAGATTTGCCGCTTATATCTTTAGAAGAGAGTAAAGTTTACGACAGAGTGTGAAGCCGGAACATAATGATGTGCCAAGGATTAAAAAAAAAAAAGACATAGGGTGGAGAGGGGACAGCTAAAGGGGGGGGGGGGGGGTGGCTACTGTCAATGTGTGTGGTGTAAGAAAAAGTAGGAAGAGCAGCCCCAATGACTCTTCTGAAAGCTCAGCAGATGAAAGAAAATCTTTGCCTGGAAGAAAAAATGTGCGGAGCGATGCGATGAATACACACATAACACATTTATTGTCCAGATTGAATATAAGTGCTCAGTATATATCATCAGCAGCTCTTACAGGATTATTGACATTGTCTGTGTCTGTCTGCACCAGTGTACATGGTATGACTACAGAACTGTCAACTCATCAACTGACAGCACCGTTTAGCGCTAATGCAAGTCTCCATCAGCTGTCAAAAGCATTTGCATGAAATCAATAGCAGATGGCGGCCTGTGTCACCAATTTCATTACGCCGGGGTTGTTACAAAGATCATCTCCATGATAGATGAGATGGCGACATGTCGACATGTGGAGATCATGCCTGACGCTCGGACTGCGACTGCAGAACATTGAGCCATGTTTTAAATGTAAATGTGGATGTAAATTCCTCCATATGTAAGCATTTAGTACTGTGTATAAAGTCTAAACTACAGGATAGGAAAGGATACTATACCCTCCACACATCATCATTCTCAGGTCCGCTTGTACAGTGGGGGCATCATTATCATTGGAAAGGCACATCAAACAGAACACCTCTCCTAACCTAGGGCTCGTCCTGTACTGTACGTCTCTCCGGCTGTGTTCCCAGCATGCCTGGCGGGTTGTGTAGGCCCCAGCTGAGGCAGAGGACAGGAGAGCGTGATGTATCACCCTGAGAGAGCCCACTGACAGCCTCTGATGATGGATGGCCTGATTATGGAGTGCTTTTTACACATACACAATTTACATCACACTGAGCAGCGGGGTCTGGCAGGGCTGCCGTGCACATTCACTCTCAGCCGGGCATGTGCATACATGTGCATACACACACACACACACACACACACACACACACACACACACACACACAGTGTATATTATGATGAT